>NC_074665.1:71513853-71673853 GCF_029448725.1 Salvelinus fontinalis
ACTAGCTTTGATAAGGAATGACGTTCTCAAGAATGTCTCTTCACAGATCCTATAGTCACGTGCACAAAGGAGACATTATTTTCAAGGATGGACTTGGTGAGCAGCAACGCATGGAAATTACAGGTTCATATTTGTCAGAGGATTCAATCAAGAGATATTTGAGAAAATGTTTGTCTCCTTTGGGGAGAACAGGAAACCTTGGGACAAGCACACTTCCGAGATGAAGGCACAGATCACAAGCAACCATGGAAGTGTTTGAAATCTGACCAGTGATCAAACAGGTCAAGGCTTACAAACGTCAAACTGCAGTTTGGTTACATAAGTTAAAAGATAATGATTGGTGGTAGCTCTCCAATTGACACTTAATATATGCCATTTAGCAGATGTATTTATCCAAAGCAATTTACAGTCATGTGTGGATACATTTTACATATGAGTAGGCCCAGGAATTGAACCCACCATCTTGGCATTGCAAGCGCCATGCTCTACCAACTGAGACATACAGAACCGTAAGTGACCTGATTCAACAAATAAAAATGCAGCATGATGTCATTCGTGACGAAAGAAAGCTCTCCAAGACAATTGTATTTCCATTAGAGTCCTAAAGGTTTTACCACAACTCTCTGCTCTCGTCCATTCTGTCCTGTGAACGTTCACCTGATAGTAGGAAAACCATTGAACCGTTTGTCAGTAGTAGAGTTGGTTACACTTAATTGTCTTCTGTGTGGTAGGATGACAACAACAGAGAGAGAGAGAGAGAATCAGTCCAAAGGAGTGGGTAAAACAGAGAAAGACAAAGTGTTCTTGTATTCCGTGGTCAGTTTGGATAAGACAGGACAGAGAGAAGAGAGGAAAAAACAGCATCACCACAACTAACATCAGAGAAAGATCTTTTAAAAATACAGTGTGGTTCTGAATGTAAGAGAACAGAAACATAAATAACAGAACAAATGAATAACAGACCAAATGCTCAGGGTGTCCCGGGGTTAGATATGGACCCTGGGGGTAATCAAATACTCACCTGTTTGCTTATATAACATTCTTATATAACATTCCCCAATAAAACAAGGTCAAATTCTAATTCTAATTTACTATGACTCCAGTTGTAATTTCAGGCCTCCAGGAGTGAGTTTACCTGACTCACTGACTCTTAATCTGTGGCTCGTGAGTCGTGTTGTCTGGGACTGCCTTGTCGTGCCTCAGGCCGGAGGAACAATGTCACCGGGTAACCATCATGTTTCAGGTAATGGCCACTAGCCACAAAGGAAGCCATCAATCCGATTTTATTTCCAGTGAATAAAGCAGTGGAGGCAATGGAAACCATGTGTTTGATGTAAACTCAGCAAAAAAAGAAACATCCCTTTTTCAGGACCCTGTCTTTTAAAGATAATTCAAAAAAATCCAAATAACTTCACAGATCTTCATTGTAAAGGGTTTAAACACTGTTTCCCATGCTTGTTCAATGACCCATAAACAATTAATGAACATGCACCTGTGGAACAGTCGTTAAGACACTAACAGCTTACAGACGTTAGGCAATTAAGGTCACAGTTATGAAAACTTAGGACAATAAAGAGGCCTTTCTACTGACTCTGAAAACACCAAAAGAAAGATGCCCAGGGTCCCTGTTCATCTGCGTGAACGTGGCTTAGGCATGCTGCAAGGAGGCATGAGGACTGCAGATGTGGCTAGGGCAATAAATTTCAATATCTGTACAGTGAGACGCCTAAGACAGCGCTACAGGGAGACAGGACAGACAGTTGATCGTCCTCGCAGTGGCAGACCAAGTGTAACAACACCTGCACAGGATTGGTACATCTGAACATCACACCTGTGGTACAGGTACAGGATGGCAACAACAACTGCCCGAGTTACACCAGGAACACACAATCCCTTCATCAGTGCTCAGACTGTCCACAATAGGCTGAGAGAGGCTGGACTGAGGGCTTGTAGGCGTGTTGTAAGGTAGGTCCTCACCAGACATTACCGGCAACAACAACTATGGGCACAAACCCACCGTCACTGGACCAGACAGGACTGGCAAAAAGTGCTCTTCACTGACGAGACGCGGTTTTGTCTCACCAGGGGTGATGGTCAGATTTGCGCCTATCGTCGAAGGAATGAGCGTTACACCGTGGCCTGTGCTCTGGAGCGGGATCGATTTGGAGGTGGAGGGTCCATCATGGTCTGGGGCAGTGTGTCACAGCATCATCGGACTGAGATTTTTGTCATTGCGGGTAATCTCAACACTATGTGTTACAGGGAAGACATCCTCCTCCCTCATGTGGTTGCTCATACTGCTCATTCTGTGTGTGATTTTCTGCAAGACAGTAATGTCACTGTTCTGCCATGGCCAGCGAAGAGCCCAGATCTCAATCCCATTGAGCGTGTCTTGGACCTGTTGGATCGGAGGGTGAGGGCTAGGGCCATTCCCCCCAGATATATCCGGGAACTTGCAGGTTCCTTGGTGGAAGGGTGTGGTAACATCTCACAGCAAGACCTGGCAAATCTGGTGCAGTCCATGAGGAGGAGATGCACTGCAGTACTTAATGCAGCTGGTGGCCACACCAGATACTGACTGTTACTTTTGATTTTGACCCCCCCCCCTTTGTTCAGGGATACATTGTTCCATTTCTGTTAGTCACATGTCTGTGGAACTTGTTCAGTTTATGTCTCAGTTGTTGAATCTTGTTATGTTCATACAAATATTTACACGTTAAGTTTGCTGAAAATAAACGCAGTTGAGAATGAGAGGACGTTTCTTTTTTTGCTGAGTTCAGATCTCACAGTCTCACGTCAGAATTGGACGTTCATTCAATTATGAAGTTTGCAGACGACACAGCATGATTACCAATGACGATGATAAAGCCAAAAGGGAGGAGGTGAGGGCCCTGGCGGAGTGGTGCCATGAAAATAGCCTCTCCCTCAACTTCAGGTGGCGTAAGAAAGTTGGCTTGGCCCATAAGACCCTCACAAACTTTTACAGATGCACCATTGAGAGCATCCTGTCAGCTGTATCACCACCTGTTATGGCAACTGCACAGCTCGCAACCGCAGGGTCTTTCCAGAGGGTGGTGCAGTCTGCCCAACGCATCACAGAGGGCACACATCTACAGTACCTGTTGTCACAGAAAGGCCAAGAAGATCATCAAGGACCTCAGCCACCCGAGCAATGGGTTGTTCACTCCGTTACCATCCAGAAGTCGGGGTCAGTACAGGTTTATCCAAGCCATGACCGAGAGACTCAAATATATCATGAAAGTTTGAAAGTTTCTTCAGGTGCAATCGCAAAAACCATCAAGTGCTATGAGGAAACTGGCTCTCATGAGGACCGCCACAGGAAAGGAAGACCCAGAGTTACATTTGCTGCAGAGGATAAGTTCATTAGAGATAACTGCTCCTCAGATTGCAGCCCAAATAAATGCTTCACAAAGTTCAAGTAACACACATCTCAACATCAACTTTTCAGAGGAGACTGCGTGAATCAGGTCTTCATGGTCTAATTGCTGCAAAGAAACCACTACACCAATAATAAGAGACTTGATTGGGCCATGAAACACCAGCAATGGACATTAGACCGTTGGAAATCTGTCCTTTGGGCTGAGTCCAAATTTGAATGTGGAGTAGGTGAACGGATGATCTCTGCATGTGTGGTTCCCAACGTGAAGCATGGAGAAGGAGGCGTGATGGTGCTTTGCTGGTGATACTGTCTGATATTTATTTAGAATTCAAGGCACACTTAACCAGCATGGCTACCACAGCATTCTGCAGCGATACGCCATCTCATCCGGTATGCACTTCGTGGGACTATCATTTGTTTTTCAACAGGACAATGACCCAACACACCTCTAAGCTGTGTAAGGGCTATTTGACCAAGAAGGAGGGTGAGGGAATGCTGCATCAGATGACCTGGCCTCCACAATCACCCTACCTCAACCCAATTGAGATGGTTTGGGATGAGTTGGACCGCAGAGTGAAGGAAAAGCAGCCAACAAGTGCTCAGCATATGTGGGAACTCCTTCAAGACTGTTGGAAAAGCATTCCAGGTGATGCTGGTTGAGAAAAAGGCAAGAGTTTGCAAAGCTGTCATCAAGGCAAATGGTGGCTACTTTGAAGAATCTCAAATGTATTTTGAATTTTTTGTTGTTGTTAACTACACTTTTTTGCTTACTACACAATTCCATGTGTTATTTCATAGTTTTGATGTCTTCACTATTGTTCTACAATGTAGAAAATAGTAAAAATAAAGAAAAGCCTTGAATAAGTAGGTGTGTCCAAACTTTGACTGGTACTGTATAAACTATTCGGACCCCTTTACTTTTTTGTTACGTTAAAGCCTTATCCTAAAATGGATTAAATTGTTTTTTCCCCCCTCATCAATCTACACAAAATATCCCATAATAACAAAGCAAAAACAGGTTTAAAAAAAAAAGAAATATTGTATTTACATTTTAGAATAAGGCTGTAACTTTACAAAATGTGGAAAAAGTCAAGGGGACTGAATAGTTTCCGAATGCACTGTACATACACACACATTTTTACTCCGGACTCCAACGTTGCTCGCCCTCATATTTCTTAATTCCATTCTTTAACTTTTTGGATTTGTGTGTATTGTTGTTTATTGTCCGATATTACTGCTCTATTGGCACTAAGAACACAATCATTGTGAATAAGAATCTGTTTTTAACTGACTTGCCTAGTTAAGGTTAGCTATTAACTCTGAATGTTAAGATTTGGGATTGGGTTAAGGTTTGGGATAGGTTTAAATACAAAACATTTAAAAATGACTTTCTATAGCTGGATTTAAACTTGCTACCTTTAAAATCAGAAGCAGATACTTATGCCCATCCACCAACCCTGTCCACTACACCCTTGCAAAACCGAAACCGACTTGAAGGTAACAGTGCTCACTGTTGCAGCTAGTGCCCATTTTCCATGTCATCGCCCGACATCCTCAGACATGGATGTACATCGAATACTGACTTGTATCACGGGTGACCTGGCTTTAGTCCTCACCACCACAACAGAGCTCCCCCAGAGCACATCCCACTTACAGTTTCAGTTTCCATTGGCAACAGCAGCACTAAAGATTTATCACAGCTATATGTCTCAGCTTTCATCAGACTGAGACTGCAAAAACTTTCTCTGGTGTGAGTCATGACAACATGTCCTTCAACCATCCCTACCCTATGCTTAGTGTGACAAAGCTTCATTTGAAACTCTGCACAGTCATAGAGAGAGTTATTTCTAAACCGAAACAGAACTTGTTGTTTTTGACCATCATCCGGAGTACAATGACGCACAGCTTTGACGGAGATAAATCCTTTTGGGGTATTTCCCAATTTATATTCTGTGTGGTTTCCCGTCACTCCCAGCTGTCAATTAAGCACATGGCAGACAGAGACATGAACACAGGAGGTCCCCTCTCTCTTTAACTTAACCAAAGTGAACAAAGCCGGGTAGCACGGTACTCAAAGACATCAAGCGACATCAGCGTAATTCCAGTCATGCCCAAGTCAGCCCTTTTATGTACTGTACTTTTAGAGGTGGGTAATGGTGTCACCAGGCTTATCTTTTTAGTTTCAGGGATAAACGGAAAAGTACAACTGGTGCACATCAAACTGCTGGGCAGGATGTAGTCTGTAGGGCCAAAAACCCATTGGTTTCAACTGCTCTTCAATTCGTGCACCTTGGTTTGAGAGCAAGGTAGCGGCAGTGCTCCTTTTCCTCTGTAGTCAGCTGGCTAGCCTACTGCTAGTTGGTTAACGTAGCTTCCAAACACATGCTGCTAAAACAGCTGTCTGAAACCAAAAATAACAGCAACTGTATTCCTTAAACTATTTTACCATATGGCATAAACTACCAGGGGGTCTGCCTTGAGGGAGAAATTATCCCTGAATTTCTCACTAGGAGGCTGATGCACCACTCAGTTACTAAACAACAACAACGGGTCATCAGTGAACAGATTGGATGACAGAATAGAGAGATAAGGGCTTCTCACTGCTAACAACGTCACTCCCCTGAAACAAACTAAGGTCTAATTTCACTAGAGTCAGGTCAGGGTAATGAAAGTGTTGTCGCTGTCCTGAATAACCCTGTCCAACAGGAGTAATATTCAGTATCTGCACAGTTTACCGCACAAACATCTGATCTAATCTTTACCCTAGCTATCGCTTTAACAGGCCCAGGGACAACCAATTCAATTAGTAAAGGAGCAATAGAGAGAAGCAGGGATGGTGAGATAGAGAGGTTGGTTTTCCACTTCGAACCAGGCCGACAGGTAACAGGAGAGGGCTGAGGAACCAACTGCTCCTGGATATCCTGAGATAAGGAAAAGATGGAGGGGAGAGAAGGACATGGCAGGGAAATGGTCCAATTCAATCACTTATCAATAGAACATCCCTCGTCATCCCTATTGCCTGATCTGGCAGACTCACTAAACACAAATACTTCTTTTGTAAATGATGTCTGAGTGTTGTAGTGTGCCCCTTGTTAACAGTAAATAAATAAAAAAGAAGAAAACATTGCCATCTGGTTTGCTTAATAAGGAATTTGAAATTATTTATACTTTAACTTTTGACACTTATGTATATATTACACCAAATACTTTTAGACTTTAACGCAAGTAGTATTTTACTGGGAGACTTTCCCTTGTACTATAGTGATTGGTTAACACTTGTCGACATTTGATTTTCTTTATCATGACTATTCGGTCTGGTTGGCTGATACAAGTAACAGAGAGGCAGAAAGACAGAGGAGCGCTCCTGTTACCAACAAAAAAAACAAAAATGTCACTCAAACAGAAGGGGAACTAACAGTCACTGACCAACAACCAAAACTAAACAGGTGGGATTTTAGGAGAAGTTCTGAAAGACACTCATGGGGGTGTCCACTGAAAGTTGACTAACCACAACTGGAACCTAAAAGACACCCACCATGAGAGCTCACAAATTTTGCCAAAGAGGTAAACAAAATAAAAACCCACACCAAACTTAAAGACAGGAAGCAAAGCAAACCAAAAACGTGGAACAAAACAAAATCTAACAAAGCAATGTTTTCCTAGAAATCAAGTAGGGCATTACAACTAAATGTGTTGACAATCCACATCTCCCAAGACAGCTGGAGCAATGGGCTCGCCACTCTTAAATAGCACTTGGGCCAGCACAGGTGAAACACCTTCCCACTAATGAAACGGCAATGAGCACAGGTGTAACACATACACAATGCTAACACATATTGATGAGGTGACACCAATCGGTGCACCCTATGTGCTAACGAGCTTTACATGCTAAAGCCCACCCTCAAAACATAAACGTAAAAACAATAGCCTGTAACAGGCTGCATCAACAACCCCCGCTCTAGCCCAACTCTATTCCTTCCTCAGACAGCAGCAGAAACACAGATAGAAAAGACTCTAGCTAACCACCTTATACTAAAATATCCACACACACCACTAGCCAGCCATACAGTGCCGTCAGAAATTATTCATACCCCTTGACTTAATCCTGATTTTGTTGTATTGCAACCTGAATTCAAAATTGATAAAATTCATTTTCTCACCCATCTATACACAATACCCAAAAGTTATCTGAAAAAGTGGACAGGGTAGATTTATGATGAGATATGGATAAGAGCAATATACTTTTCTTTGATAATTGGCAGCCAAACATTGGTCATCAGCATTCAAATACAACACAAGATGAATAGGAAATGTGTGTCAAGCTCATGACTGTCCATCATTAAGTTCATCATAACTTATTGTTTAGAATTATTACTTCATGTATTTTTTTTATAATTTTACATCCTTTGGATATTTCTATCTGTAGCCCACATTTTTTCGATATTTAAATAATAATGAACTTGATTCATCCATTGTCTTAATGATGGAGGATCATTTGATTTCCATTTTTTATTTCTGAGAAAAGAAATGCCCAACCCATTGAGTATCTCATCGCACCCTCATATGCCATGTCTTGAAATATGCAGATAGATGGACGAAAAGTACATTAACATTGCTAAATGTACTGGATTAAGCGTCATTTTTTGTTAATTTTAATTTGGTTAGTTACTGTATGTTCCAACACTCCTTCCATATTGTGCCAATATCAGTTCTTTTTAGGTCTTGGTTCCAATAGTTTCTATTTTATTTTGAAAAGATTGTCAGTGGGACAGGCTCTCTGCAAGGTTTTTTACATCTTCCTTATCATATGAGCATAATAACTTATTTAATCTGCCTATTAACTCTTAATGCTTTTCCACGTCGTAGTGGTACCTACAGTACAACCTATCATATCATCGCATGACTCCAAGTTTAGTTCAACGTAATGATTTATTATATAAATATTTGTGGATAAAGGAGCTTCCACCACAATTGTCAAATAATTATACTTTTTACAGACACAAAAAGATCCCACCATGTTGAACAAATAAATTGTCTGGCGACATTTATGAAATTGTACCGGCACATCCGGTTTCCATCAAACCTGTCATGATATATATTTTATACTGCATTAATTAACTTGCATAAAAATTGTGATTGGAAAGGATAGTGTCACCATAAAAGGTGAATGGAGGGCACTTTCCAGGTGGAGTTACTGTCTAATGCTTATTCACATGTGCATAGTTTTAGAATGTCTGATTTATAATGGGAAACATGCATATATATGGCATGCAGCAAGTTTTAATTCTCAATATTTTAGACTATTTTAGATTTTTTTTAAAGTATGACCTGACGGAAAACTGTGATTTTTATTTGTTAATTTTAGGTATTACCAATACTCAAAAAATCTCTGAAATGTGTTAATATAGCATACTGTTAATTAATGCGCATTGTGGAAAAAAATCTCTATTTCGAATGGTACTGTAATTCCACCCCACAAAATACAGTACCATACTGTATCTTTGGCGCACCAAAACCTTTTGACCACTAGTGGGTGTATGGAATTGTTGTCTCTGTCTTATTTTAACATATTTTGAGGCATGCCTTGTAAGAGGCTATATTTGTTGCACCTGTGAGTGAGAATGCTGTACCAACTTAACTCCAATGTGGTGATAGTGCCCCAATTTATTTTACATATATAATGGACGGATTGGAGTGGTAGTAAGTCTTTAAATGGTTGAGCATTTTGCCATGTCCTTTTGGTAAATTTTTCGCTGTAGTCACTGACATTTTGGAAGCATTTTTTGATGAATATTTGGTGTTTTATATCACTTGCACTTCTAGAGTCCTTAAATAATATTAGTGATGTTACATTTGATACCGGAGCTCTGAGGCATGCGTCAAAATTGATAAGCAGTTCAGTTCGAAGCAGTTTGCCGATGCCTGAATACTTTATCAGAAGCACGTGATCAATGACATCCAAAGCATCCTTTTGTCGAACAACCACCTGATTGGTTTGGTATTGGTTTCGGTAGAAGACAAAAAGGCTGCACTACGTACACGCTACGAAGTGTGCAACATCATCTACACTGAACAAAAATATAAATGCACCTAGTGTTGGTCCCATGATTCATGAGCTGAAATAAAAGATCCCAGAAATGTTCCATAAGCACAAAAATATTATTTCTCTCATATAACACATTTGTTTACATCCTTGTTCGTGACCATTTCTGTTTTGCCAAGATAATCCATCAACCTGACCAGTGGTGGTCAGTGACCTTTAAAGATGAGGGTGATACTTTTTTGAATGAGCATGGCCTTATTTTTATTACAGAATATTGGATGACTGTCATTAATTTTCCATTCACCCAGCTCAATGTAACATCAATAGCTTAAGGCTACTAAGTGATACTGAAATGAACCTAGCCTTGTTTATCCCCGCTTGGTTACATTTGCTTCCGTTTAAGAAAAGTCTTTCAACAGAATTGGAAAAATGAGTACACCCCTGATCACACTCAACAGTTCACTTTCATAGCAGCCACATAAAAACAGCACGATCAAATCAAATCAAATTTATTTATATAGCCCTTCGTACATCAGCTAATATCTCGAAGTGCTGTACAGAAACCCAGCCTAAAACCCCAAACAGCAAGCAATGCAGGTGTAGAAGCACGGTGGCTAGGAAAAACTCCCTAGAAAGGCCAAAACCTAGGAAGAAACCTAGAGAGGAACCAGGCTATGAGGGGTGGCCAGTCCTCTTCTGGCTGTGCCGGGTGGAGATTATAACAGAACATGGCCAAGATGTTCAAATGTTCATAAATGACCAGCATGGTCAAATAATAATAATCACAGTAGTTATCGAGGGTGTAGCAAGTCAGCACCTCAGGAGTAAATGTCAGTTGGCTTTTCATAGCCGATCATTAAGAGTATCTCTACCGCTCCTGCGGTCTCTAGAGAGTTGAAAACAGCAGGTCTGGGACAGGTAGCATGTCCGGTGGACAGGTCAGGGTTCCATAGCCGCAGGCAGAACAGTTGAAACTGGAACAGCAGCAAGGCCAGGTGGACTGGGAACAGCAAGGTGTCACCATGCCCGGTAGTCCTGACGCATGGTCCTAGGGCTCAGGTCCTCAGAGAGAGAGAGAGAAAGAAAGAGAGAAGGAGAGAATTAGAGAGAGCATACATAAATTCACACAGGACACCGGATAAGACAGGAGAAGTACTCCAGATATAACAAACTGACCCTAGCCCCCCGTCACATAAACTACTGCAACATAAATACTGGAGGCTGAGACAGGAGGGGTCAGGAGACACTGTGGCCCCATCCGACGATACCCCCGGACAGGGCCAAACAGGAAGGATATAACCCCACCCACTTTGCCAAGCACAGCCCCCGCACCACTAGAGGGATATCTTCAACCACCAACTTACAATCCTGAGACAAGGCCGAGTATAGCCCACAAAGATCTCCGCCACGGCACAAACCAAGGGGGAAGCGCCAACCCAGACAGGAAGATCACGTCAGTGACTCAACCCACTCAAGTAACGCACCCCTCCTAGGGACGGCATGAAAGAGCACCAGTAAGCCAGTGACTCAGCCCCTGTAATAGGGTTAGAGGCAGAGAATCCCAGTGGAGAGAGGGGAACCGGCCAGGCAGAGACAGCAAGGGTGGTTCGTTGCTCCAGAGCCTTTCCGTTCACCTTCACACTCCTGGGCCAGACTACACTTAGTCATATGACCTACTGAAGAGATAAGTCTTCAGTAAAGACTTAAAGGTTGAGACCGAGTCTGCGTCTCTCACATGGGTAGGCAGACCATTCCATAAAAATGGAGATCTATAGGAGAAAGCCCTGCCTCCAGCTGTTTGCTTAGAAATTCTAGGGACAATTAGGAGGCCTGCGTCTTGTGACCGTAGCGTGCGTCTTGTGACCGTAGCGTATGTGTAGGTATGTATGGAAGGACCAACTCGGAAAGATAGGTAGGAGCAAGCCCATGTAACGCTTTGTAGATTAACAGTAAAACCTTGAAATCAGCCCTTGCCTTAACAGGAAGCCAGTGTAGGGAAGCTAGCACTGGAGTAATATGATCAAACTTTTTGGTTCTAGTCAGGATTCTAGCAGCCGTATTTAGCACTAACTGAAGTTTATTTAGTGCTTTATCCGGGTAGCCGGAAAGTAGAGCATTGCGGTAGTCTAACCTAGAAGTAACAAAAGCATGGATTAATTTTTCTGCATCATTTTTGGACAGAAAATGTCTGATTTTTGCAATGTTACGTAGATGGAAATAAGCTGTCCTTGAAACAGTCTTGATATGTTCGTCAAAAGAGAGATCAGGGTCCAGAGTAACGCCCTTCAGTTTTATAATTCCTTCACAGTTTTATTTGAGACGACTTTACAACCATCAAGAATAATTGTCAGATTCAACAGAAGATCTCTTTGTTTCTTGGGACCTAGAACAAGCATCTCTGTTTTGTCCGAGTTTAAAAGTAGAACGTTTGCAGCCATCCACTTCCTTATGTCTGAAACACAGGCTTCTAGCGAGGGCAATTTTGGGGCTTCACCATGTTTCATTGAAATGTACAGCTGTGTGTCATCCGCATAGCAGTGAAAGTTTTATGTTTTCGAATGACATCCCCAAGAGGTTAAATATATAGTGAAAACAATAGTGGTCCTAAAACGGAACCTTGAGGAACACCGAAATGTACAGTTGATTTGTCAGAGGACAAACCATTCACAGAGACAAACTGATATCTTTCCGACAGGTAAGATCTAAACCAGGCCAGAACTTGTCCGTGTAGACCAATTTGGGTTTCCAATCTCTCCAAAAGAATGTGGTGATCGATGATATCAAAGGCAGACTAAGGTCTAGTAGCACGAGGACAGATGCAGAGCCTCGGTCTGACGCCATTAAAAGATCATTTCACAAGTGCAGTCTCAGTGCTATGATGGGGTCTAAAACCAGACTGAAGCATTTCATATACATTGTTTGTCTTCAGGAAGGCAGTGAGTTGCTGTGCAACAGCTTTTTCAAAACATTTTGAGAGGAAGGGAAGATTCGATATAGGCCGATAGTTTTTTATATTTTCCGGGTCAAGGTTTGGCTTTTTCAAGAGAGGCTTTATTACTGCCACTTTTAGTGAGTTTGGTACACATCCTGTGGATAGAGAGCCGTTTATTATGTTCAACATAGGAGGACCAAGCACATGAAGCAGCTCTTTCAGTAGTTTAGTTGGAATAGGATCCAGTATGCAGCTTGAAGGTTAAAACCTCTACTTCATCACCCTCCCGGATCCGGGATCCTCCTCATCAAAAAAGCTGACTAGCATAGTCTAGCCTAACGGGCCCCAGATCGAGGGAGATTATCAGTGGTCTTGTATGTCTTCCATTTCCTAATAATTGCTCCCACAGTTGATTTCTTCAAACCAAGCTGCTTACCTATTGCAGATTCAGTCTTCCCAGCCTGGTGCAGGTCTACAATTTTGTTTCTGGTGTCCTTTGACAGCTCTTTGGTCTTGGCCATAGTGGAGTTTGGAGTGTGACTGTTTGAGGTTGTGGACAGGTGTCTTTTATACTGATAACAAGTTCAAACAGGTGCCATTAATACAGGTAATGAGTGGAGGACAGAGGAGCCTCTTAAAGAAGAAGTTACAGGTCTGTGAGAGCCAGAAATCTTGCTTGTTTGTAGGTGACCAAATACTTATTTTCCACCATAATTTGCAAATAAATTCATAAAAAAATCCTACAATGTGATTTTCTGGATTTTTTTCTCATTTTGTCTGTCATAGTTGAAGTGTACCTATGATGGAAATTACAGGCCTCTCTCATCTTTTTAAGTGGGAGAACTTGCACAATTGGTGGCTGACTAAATACTTTTTTGCCCCACTGTAAATACTCATCATAAAAAAAAAGTCAAATATTTAAAAAAATCTGAAAAATACATGGTGTACAGCAAATGAAAGATAAACATCTTGTGAATCCAGCCAATATTTCCGATTTTTTAAGTGTTTTACAGCAAAAACACAATATAGAATTAGATTAGCTTACCACAATAGCCAAACACACAAACACATTTATTCACCGCAAAGGTAGCTTTCGCAAAAACCAGCAAAATGTATAAAATGAATCACTAACCTTTGGACAGCTTCATCAGATGACAGTCTTATAACATCATGTTATACGATAGATTTATGTTTTGTTCGTAAATTTGCATATTTATAGCTACAAATCCTGGTTATACATTGTGAATACGTAGCAACGATTCACCAGAATCTCCGGAGATATTTTGGACACTCACCTAATCTGACCAAAGAACTCATCATAAACTTTACATACAAATACTTGTTGTATGGCAAATGAAAGATACACTGGTTCTTAATGCAACCGCTGTGTTAGATTTTTAAAAATAACTTTACCACAACATACAGCTTGGGTTATTGTGAGACAGTGCTCACCAACACGGCGGAGAATAGACATCAACATATTACACAGAAATACGAAATAACATCATAAATGTTGTCTTACTTTTGCTGACCTTCCATCAGAATGTTGTACAAGGAGTCCTATTTCCAGAATAAATCGTTGTTTGGTTTTAGAATCTCCATTTCTTCTGGCGAATTCGCGCCACAATGCTAGCCAAGGTTGCTAACATTCCCATCCTCTCTTGGCGCAAAGAATGGAAAACTCCAGAAGTCCCAATAAACGTTGAATAAACTGATAAAACTCGGTTGAAAAAACCTACTTTATGATGTTATTATCATATGTATCAAATAAAATCAGAGCCGGAGATATTCGCCGTGTATACCGAATGCTTTTCAGAAGACAATGTCGAGGTCCCTCGCGCGCCGTCGAAGACAAAGAAAATAACAGACCTGTCACTCCAAAAGCTCTTGTTCGGCCTCAGATCAAGCTAGACACCCCATTCCACCTTCCACTGCCTGTTGACATCGAGTGGAAGGCGTATGAAGTGCATGCATATCGATAAATAAAAGCCAGTTGAATAGGCAGGCCCTGAAACAGAGCCTCGTTTTCAGATTTTCCACTTCCTGTATGGAAGTTTGCTGCAAAATGAGTTCTGTTTTACTCACAGATGTAATTCAAACAGTTTTAGAAACTTGAGAGTGTTGTCTATCCAATAGTAATAATAATATGCATATTGTATGATCTAGAACAGAGTACGAGGCCGTTTCATTTGGGCACGATTTTTTCCAAAGTGAAAACAGCGCCCCCGTATTGACAAGAAGCTTTTAAGAGGCCATGATTATTTTCATCATTGTGTCAAGAGATATAGTACTAAAACACTTAAGTGTCTCTCTTGATCCTAGGTCCTGGCAGAGTTGTGCAGACTCAGGACAGCTGAGCTTTGGAGGAATACGCAGATTTAAAGAGGAGTCCGTAATTTGCTTTCTAATGATCATGATCTTTTCCTCAAAGAAGTTCATGAATTTATTACTGCTGAAGTGAAATCCATCCTCACTTGGGGAATGCTGCTTTTTAGTTAGCTTTGCGACAGTATCAAAAATACATTTTGGATTGTTCTTATTTTCCTCAATTAAGTTGGAAAAATAGGATGATCGAGCAGCAGTGAGGGCTCTTCGATACTGCGCGGTACTGTCTTTCCAAGCTAGTCGGAAGACTTCCAGTTTGGTGTGACGCCATTTCCGTTCCAATTTTCTGGAAGCTTGCTTCAGGGCTCGGGTATTTTCTGTATACCAGGGAGCTAGTTTCTTATGACAAATGTTTTTAGTTTTTAGAGGTGCAACTGCATCTAGGGTATTGCGCAAGGTTAAATTGAGTTCCTCAGTTAGGTGGTTAACTGATTTTTGTCCTCTGACGTCCTTGGGTAGGCAGAAGGAGTCTGGAAGGGCATCAAGGAATCTTTGTGTTGTCTGAGAATTTATAGCACGACTTTTGATGCTCCTTGGTTGGGGTCTGAGCAGATTATTTGTTGCGATTGCAAACGTAATAAAATGGTGGTCCGATAGTCCAGGATTATGAGGAAAAACATTAAGATCTACAACATTTATTCCATGGGACAAAACTAGGTCCAGAGTATGACTGTGGCAGTGAGTAGGTCCAGAGACATGTTGGACAAAACCCACTGATTCGATGATGGCTCCAAAAGACTTTTGGAGTGGGTCTGTGGACTTTTCCATGTGAATATTAAAATCACCAAACATTTGAATATTATCTGCTATGACTACAAGGTCCGATAGGAATTCAGGGAACTCAGTGAGGAACGCTGTATATGGCCCAGGAGGCCTGTAAACAGTAGCTATAAAAAGTGATTGAGTAGGCTGCATAGATTTCATGACTAGAAGCTCAAAGACGAAAACGTCTTTTTTTTTTGTAAATTGAAATTTGCTATCGTAAATGTTAGCAACACCTCTGCCTTTGCGGGATGCACGGGGGATATGGTCACTAGTGTAACCAGGAGGTGAGGCCTCATTTAACACAGTAAATTCATCAGGCTTAAGCCATGTTTCAGTCAGGCCAATCACATCAAGATTATGATCAGTGATTAGTTCATTGACTATAACTGCCTTTGAAGTGAGGGATCTAACATTAAGTAGCCCTATTTTGAGATGTGAGGTATCACAATCTTTTTCAATAATGGCAGGAATGGAGGAGGTCTTTATCCTAGTGAGATTGCTAAGGCGAACACCCCCATGTTTAGTTTTGCCCAACCTAGGTCGAGGCACAGACACAGTCTCAATGGGGATAGCTGAGCTGACTACACCGACTATGCTAGTGGCAGACTCCACTAAGCTGGCAGGCTGGTTAACAGCCTGCTGCCTGGCCTGCACCCTATTTCATTGTGGAGCTGGAGGAGTTAGAGCCCTGTCTATGTTGGTAGATAAGATGAGATCACCCCTCCAGCTAGGATGGAGTCCATCACTCCTCAGCAGGTCAGGCTTGGTCCTGTTTGTGGGTGAGTCCCAGAAAGAAGGCCAATTATCTACAAATTCTATCTTTTGGGAGGGGCAGAAAACAGTTTTCAACCAGCGATTGAGTTGTGAGACTCTGCTGTAGAGCTCATCACTCCCCCTAACTGGGAGGGGGCCAGAGACAATTGCTCGATGCCGACACATCTTTCTAGCTGATTTACACGCTGAAGCTATGTTGCGCTTGGTGACCTCTGACTGTTTCATCCTAACATCGTTGGTGCCGACGTGGATAACAATATCTCTATACTCTCTACACTCACTTTTACATTTCCTCTGATTGAGAACCATATTTAGGTAGGCTGGTCACACTGTTCGTTTGTGAGTGATTGTCTCCTGTGTCAGTGTTTGTGCCACACGGGACTGTGACGGTTAGTACGTTTGTTGTTTTTTGTATTCTTGTCTAGTTTTCATGTCATTAAATTATGGAAACTTACCACGCTGCACATTGGTCCTCCGATCTTTCTCACCTCTCCTCGTCTGAGGAGGAGGAAGAGCTAGACTGCCGTTACAGAACCACCCACCTAACGCGGACCAAGCAGCGTGGAAACGGGCAGCAGCGACAGCAGCAGCGGTACCAGGAGGAATGGACATGGGAGGAAATCCTAGACGGTAAAGGACCCTGGGCAGAGCCAGAGGAGTGTCGCCGCCCCAAAGCGGAGCTGGAGGCAGCGAAAGCGGAGAGGCGGCATTATGAGGCGCTAGCAAGGCAGAGCGGCTGGAAGCCCGAGAGGCTCACCCAAAGATTTATTGTGGGGGGGGGGGGGGGGGGGGGGGGGGGGGGGGGGGGGGCGCTAAAGGGGAGTGTGGCGAAGTCAGGTAGGAGACCTGCGCCAACTTCCCGGGCTTACCGTGGAGTGAGAGGGCGTCGTACTGGTCAGACACCGTGTTATGCGGTGGAACGCACGGTGTCCCCAGTACACGTGCTTAGCCCAGTGCGGGCTATTCCACCTCGCCGCACTGGCCAGGCTAGAGTGGACATCGAGCCAGGTGCCATGAAGCCGGCTCAACACATCTGGCCTCCAGTACGTCTCCTCGGGCCGGTGTACATGGCACCAGCCTTACGTAGGGTGTCCCCGGTTCGCCAGCATAGCCCAGTGCGGGCTATTCCACCTCGCCGCACTGGCAGGGCTACGGGGAACACTCAACTTGGTAAGGTTGGGCAGGCTCGGTGTTCACGAGCTCGTGTACTCCCTCACGGTCCGGTATATCCGGCGCCACCTTCCCGCCCCAGCCCAGTACCACCCGTGCCTACACCACGCACCAGGCTTCCAGTACGTCTCCAGAACTCTGTTCCTCCTCCACGCACTCTCCCTATGGTGCGTGTATCCAGTCCGGTACCACCAGTTCCGGCACCACGCACCAGGCCTACTGTGCGCATCAGCAAGTCAGAGTCGGCCGTCTGCCCAACGCCGCCTGCACTGCTCGTCTGCCCAGCGCCGTCTGAGCTGCCTGCCTGCCCAGCGCCGTCTGAGCCATCCGTCTGCCCAGCCCCGTCTGAGCCATCCGTCTGCCCAGCGCCATCTGAGCCATCCGTCTGCCCAGCGCCATCTGAGCCATCCGTCTGTCCCGAGCCGTTAGAGCCGCCCGTCTGTCCCGAGCCGCTAGAGCCGTCCGCCAGTCAGGAGCCGCCAGAGCCGTCCGCCAGTCAGGAGCCGCCAGAGCCGTCCGCCAGTCAGGAGCCGCCAGAGCCGTCCGCCAGTCAGGAGCCGCCAGAGCCGCCAGCCAGCCGGTCAGGAGCCGCCCGCCGGTCAGGAGCCGCCCGCCGGTCAGGAGCCGCCCGCCGGTCAGGAGCCGCCCCTCGGTCCGGTGCCGCCCCTCAGTCCGGTGTTGCCCCTTAGTCCGGTGCTGCCCCTTAATCCAGTGGGGTTAATATGGAGGGTGGCCATTAGGAGAAGGCCACGGAAGCGGGGATTGACTATGGTGGGGTGGGGACAACGTCCAGAGCCAGAGGACAGATGCCCACCCAGACCCTCCCCTATAGGTTCAGATTTTGCGGCCGGGGGGGTACTGTCACGTTCCTGACCTTATTTCCTTTATTTTGTCTTTGTTTATTATGGTCAGGACGTGAGCTGGGTGGGCATTCTATGTTATGTGTTTCTATGTTGGGTTCTTTTCAATTAGCCTGATATGGTTCTCAATCAGGGGCAGGTGCTTTACGTTTCCTCTGATTGAGAACCATATTTAGGTAGGCTGGTCACACTGTTTGTTTGTGGGTGATTGTCTCCTGTGTCAGTGTTTGTGCCACACGGGACTGTAACGGTTAGTACGTTTGTTGTTTTTGTATTCTTGTCTAGTTTTCATGTCATTAAATTATGGAAACTTATCACGCTGCACATTGGTCCTCCGATCCTTCTCGTCTCTCCTCATCTGAGGAGGAGGAAGAGCTAGACTGCCGTTACAACTACCTACATCTTCTTCGAAAGCACTGACTGACAGCTTGGGGTCATGGCTAGATGGGTTACAGAGTTTTGCTTTTTTGTTAACCCTAATCCTTAACCTTTTCCTAAACTTAACCTTATTCTGGGTGGCAGGTAGAGCGTTGGGCCAGTAACCGAAAGGTTGCTGGATTGAATCCCCGAGCTGACAAGGTAAAAATCTGTTGTTCTGCCCATGAACAAGGCAGTTAACCCACTGTTCCCCGGTAGGCTGTCATTGTAAATAAGAATTTGTTCTTAACTGACTTGCCTAGTTAAGTAAAGGTCAAATAAAAATGTTCCTAACATGCTACGTTAATTCTCCTAACCTGCTACCTGACTGGGCAGAATTTTTGTTACATCTATTTAAAATATGTATTTAAATACTTTCAAATTCGTTTTTAGTATGTTAGCAGTTGTATTACACTGGCCTAAACTACAATCGAATGTTTGTTGTAACAAACACTTTGAGTGCTGTAATTTGTTTTTTCAAAATACAAAATAGTTTTCTATACCATTTTTTTTATAGTGGTTCACAATTCTGTGGCCCCCTTCAGCCTGCATTGTAATCAGAAGTGATGGCACTCTGGTGTGATGAGAGCGTCAGCTAAATGACTAAAATGTAAATGTAAAAATGAACACATGCAAAGCGCGCTGGGTATTATTCTAATGAGCTCCGCCCCCAAAACAATGCCAATAATAATGCCCAGTGTGCTTTGCAGTTGTTTATTTTTACAAATACATTTACATTTTGATAATTTAGCAGATGCTCTTATCCAGAAAGACCTTACAATCAGTGTATTCAACTAAGGTAGCTAAAAAAAACATCACTCATAGAATGTACAATTATTTTGGTTACAGTTATTGACAATGTTTTTGTAGTTAAGCCGTCTACTTGCAAATGTTAGCATTTTATTTAGATACAGTGGTTTGTCTGGTATTTTGTATTTGAAACAAGATACTTTTAGATGTATATTTTTCACATCTCTGCCTGCTACCCAAAGGCAATTCTGACCTTGGCTGTATACCATCTAGTCAAAACCATAGCCTGGGTATCTTATACAGTATGGTGTGTAAGAGTTCACAGTTGATGTCAAAGGTGTGAGTCATTTCCTTGTTAACTCCCAAAGACATTTAATTGGTAAATTGTGTTCACCCCCTGTTCATTGTATTTAACCCCCTGTTCCCTAGATCCATGAGAAGTGATGGAGTCCAGAGTTATGATTTTGAGCATAATAAATATAATGGAAGATTTTGAGTTTGAGAAACATGGGGTAAAGAAGATGGATGCCTGCCTCCTGGGCTGCACCACCTCCGGTGCTTTTACATTTTAACATGCATGGTTTATGCGTAATTTTTAATGTAAGAATATTCTGAAGTCGAAAACCACAGTTAACCATGCCTTAATTTAATAAATGGTTTAAACTGAGGTGCATTCAGTTCGATTCAACGTTTTCTATGCTGCATAACAGTTTGTTCTGAATGACATGTTTCCCCAAAACGGTGTGCACTGTTCTTGAACAGCCTTTTGAGATATGCTTGGTTATGTTTGGTGGGTGCGGCGAGGTGTTGTCAGATTAAAATCAAGTTTTATTTGTCACATGCACAAATACAGTGAAATGCTTAACTTGCAAGCACAATATATGGGTACGACCGTTTGAAATCTCAAAACTCGTGCTGCACAGCATGAACAATCTCCGTCTATGCCAGCATAATCTACTGGTCATTCAGTACAGCACAGTACCGTTTCTCATTTTTGCATTTTACATTTTACTCGATGCTCTTATCCAGAGCAACTTACAGCAGTGAGTACATAAATGTTCTCATACTGGTCCCCCATGGGAATTGAACCCACAAACCTGACATTGCAAGTGCCATACTCTCTCTAATTAAACATGGAGAATTGTTCTATAAAGAGCCTTCCTCAAAACTCAAGTTACTTTGTAGATCCTTTTGAAGAGGATAGGCATATTATATGATTAAAATGTATTTGGTGGTATTATTGTGATAATTGACAATTTGAATCAGGTGTGCTAGCCGTGCAATGCCTGTGTGTCCCTGATGATATAATTCAGAAGCACAGATTTTGTCATCTGTTTTAGTGTTGTGCAATTCACAAACAATTTTTACTGACTCAAGAGTCATGATTAATTTTTTCAGAGTGACTTGTTCATTTTAGTCGTTCGTTTGACCTGCTGGCTGCAATTAATTCTACAGCAGGGTTAATCAGAGTCTCCAGAGATTTGCTCTGACCACATGTCTATCATGTGCACAAGGAAAAATAGATAATGTTGCATGTCGCATAGAGAAGGAAAAGACATGTTCAGAACTGATAACTGATCACATGGTGCAAGAATGATTGCAATTAATTGATTTAATTGATTATTGAACGTTATGATCGACCGGGCTTTGTAGAACCAAAACACACACAGTCTCTGCTGAATAAACTCAAACTCGAGAACAAATAGTTTGCATATCCAGGGGTGCAACTTTGTGTCTCCCCCATATTCAATAATTGTTTTTGTCTCCCCCAGTTTTATCATTGAAATGTGATACAAATCGAGGCAACGGTGTGCTTTAGGACCATGCAGACACCTCCGTGTGGTCAGGTAGGCTGTTTGGAGTGTTTATCCGACTAGATAAAAAAATGATACAAAAATAATAGTAAAAAAAACAAAGTTGTGCCCCTGTGCATATCACTCTCAAGGCAGACAACAAATGCATTCGGCAAAAAGTCGTTCACAATCTAGTCCGGTTGCAGCCACAACTAGACCTTGTTGCAAATGTATCAAGAAATAATATAAGAAATAATATAAAGCACACTTTTAAAAGTCTCAGTCACAAATGACAGTTCCAATAAGCTCCCTATGGTGAAAGATGTGAATGAGAGGCTTGTAGATACATGACACTTTCGAGTTTTCAGTTCATCGTTCATTGGTATGGGGGGTTCTGCGTGCTCTGGGGATTACCTACTCAAATGAACAAAATGAGTCGAACCATTTAACTGAGCAACTTAAAAAAAATCGGAATCAGTAAAAAGAGCCGAATAACCCATCACTAATCTATTCTCAATTGCCAACAGGCCATACATGAGTCTATCACAAGACACTGTAACTGGTCATAGTCATATATAACTACTAATGGCATAACACAACAGATCCCAAGCATGTTTTGTTAACATTTTAATATATTACAAGTATACTAAAGTATACTTAAATATACAGAATATGAAAATAATATACTTCAAATACAAGATAAACTTTTCTAGTTGATCTTAGGTATACTATAAATATGCTATCATCAACCTTCATTACACTTATTAAAAGTGTACTTTAAATTAATTGGTTTTCAGTCTTAAAGTATACTATATGTTCACTATCATTACACTTAAACGCACCCATTAAACCTCATTCAAATGTTTTAATTGTGTTTTTAGTATTTTAATTCAAAATACACTTGGAGTTGCAAAAGTATTCATACCCCTTGGTATACAAAGTGGTGTTAAAATTGATTTAATTGTAATTTGTTTGTCAACAATCTACTCAAAATACTGCACCCACACTGCTCGTGCGCACCAACGTCAGTTCTATTTGTGACGCCGAACGCAGTGCAAGTTCCAGGCGCTAAAATAGAAGTCAGTTCTATTTGTGACGCCAAAAGCAGTGCAAGTCCTGCCTCTCCCATCTCCTCATTGGTTTATAGAAACAGATACCCACGTATCATCTCCTCATTCGTTATACCCACGTGGGGGATTGGAAGATTAACTGAGTTTGGTCGGTCATCGTGGTAACGCCAATTGCCATATAAAGTCCAAAGAAGAAAAAGCCTGGAAGGAGGAGAGATGACTAGAAATTATTTGGTTGATCGTTTTGTGTGGATTAATTGTGGGAGTAGAGGACCTTGTGCATTTCAGGTAAAATTACAACTCAAGGTTTATATCCCAGGACAAATTAGCTAGCAACAGCAAGCTAGCTAAATAGTACAAATTAGCTAGCAACTGCAAGCTAGCTAACTGCAAGCTAGCTAAATTGCCATAAATGTTTAATGCTTTTCGACCTGTCCCCAAATTAATAAACTCACATTTATTTTCAGCAAACTTAACATGTGTAAATATTTGTATGAACATAACAAGATTCAACAACTGAGACAAAAACCGAACAGGTTCCACAGACATGTGACTAACATAAATGGAATAATGTGTCCCTGAACAAAGGGGGGGGGGGTCAAAATCAAAAGTAACAGTCAGTATCTGGTGTGGCCACCAGCTGCATTAAGTAATGCAGTGCATCTCCTCCTCATGGACTGCATCAGATTTGCCCGTTCTTGCTGTGAGATGTTACCCCACTCTTCCGCCAAGACACCTGCAAGTTCCCAGATATATCTGGGGGGAATGGCCCTAGCCCTCACCCTCTGATCCAACAGGTCCCAGACCTATATATTTAACTTAAATGTCCACAAAATGTATTTAAAGTATACTTTCAAAAAATCATGTTCCAAAAATGTGCACATTATCCAGCATCCTTTTCTGCAGCTGAAGTTTTTATATTTAATATATTGTTCCTCACGTCTAGCTTATTCATACATTTTGATGTTCATGTTCGAACTGATTAATGTTGTAATTATAATTACACATTACGTATTACAATTTTTTTTTTAGTGTTAATTTGTCACAGTAATGAGAACAACTGAAGTGTGAAATGCAAATGGTGCACAGTTAACAAACACATCACTTGTAAATTGCTGTTCCAGCCACACCTGCTTTATAAATAGTATGTTAACCAAGAAGCCTTGGTCAATCAAGGTAACTTTCACATGATTACAATATCAAATGTGGTTAATGAGTAGAAGTCTATTTGTAAAAGTAGAATCGAAATACATTATAAATGCACTTTATTTCTAAAGAAAATACAGGAATTCTAATTCAAATACCATTTTAGTATACTTCAAATTTGAGGAATATACATACATAAATGTACTTAAGGTGTATTTAAAGTATATTTGTTTTGCTCTTTATCCAAAACACTAAGAAAATACTTAGCTGTATTTATCACAGACCTACTTAAATATATTACAATCTACTAAAAAAGTATGATTTAGGTATATTTCAATGTATGTATTATTCACTTAGCATTAGATTAACTGGAATGACACTCTCACTCACGGTTGCACAAAAAAGAGCTGTGTGTAAACCACGGCAACAAAATATTGTAATGAACCACCACTAAAAGAGGAAATGACACTTTTCTGAATTGCAAAGAACCATTTTGAGACATTATGGTTCAATATAGAACCATCACCCTTCCCAAAGAACCTTTGAGGAACCCTATTTTCTTAGTGTGTAGTCCTCACGGCAGAGGAGGTCTGCTGTGACTGAATAAGAGACTAACTGAGACAGTAGCGACAGCGACAGCAGGGGCATTAGTTCAGGTGATAGAGGCAAACAGAGAAAGAGCACCATTAGCTCCTACAAAAGTCCAGCCTGTCACCATCAATCAGGGGTGGATTGGGACAAAGATTATAAAATTCTGCCTTGGCATTTTAGCCACACCATACAGGCAGTAATGCTACTGACACATAACATAGGCAGTAAAATATTGTACAGCGTTTCTCATCTTTTACTGTACCAGTGACCGGTGAAACATAGTACTCCTGTAACGATTGTCGTAATATTCTTCCTCCTCCTCGAACGAGGAGAGGAGAGAGGGATCAGATGACCAATGTGCAGCGAGGTATGTAGACATAATGAATTTATTAGACACGACGAACACTGACACGAACTATACTTGAATATTTACAAAATAACAAACAAACAACGTAGACTGACCTGAACATGCAAACTACATATAACAAAGCACGCATGAACAGGAAAAAACGAACGAGACGAGACAGTACCGTGTGGTGCAATAAACACAGACACAGCGACAAACGTTCAACATAGACAAGCAGTGAGAACAGCCTACCTTAAATATGGTTCTCAATCAGAGGAACGTCAAACACCTGCCTCTAATTGAGAACCCTATCAGGCACATTAAACCCAACATAGAAACACAACACATAGAAATGCCCACCCAGCTCACGTCCCGACCAACAAAACAAAGGATTAACACAATAACTAAGGTCAGAACGTGACAACTCCTCCTTTTTTAACAAGCTCTTTTTGACCAGCACATGTTTAAGGAACTGGCAGGACATCTGTGTCTCTGTTGTCTTCCTACCTCCACGGCACTCACCTCTGAGCTGTCTCTGCTAAGCCTAACATACTTTCTCACAACACTGGGACCACACTGCCTGTGCTGGGCCCAGCAACATCTTAATGTACAACTTTATTTTAAGGGTCCATCATAATAAACCATTTATGTGACATTTATTTAGCAGTTGCAAAACTTTTTCTCACCCTTTATTAACCATTACTACCACATTTGTAAATGTTAGTAAGCTAGTTTTTCCACACATGTGTGTGTATATATATATATATATATATATATATATATATATATATATATATATATAGTATATATAAATTACCTTAATAAACATCCTGTGTTGTGTGCTTGTTCTTTTTAACAGGTACTGCAGGAATGTCTACCAATGGCATGCCTATCTTTTTGTGACAAATTACACTGGTCCCTCAGACATTTATAGTATTTATAAAGTATTTATAAAGTATAAATAGCACTCACTTAAGATTAGGGACTGCAAAAATACTTTACTAATACTTAGTAAATGGTATATTAATGTGGTAGTCAAGATTAATAAATGGTGAACACACAATTTATGAATGCCTTATAAATAGTTTATTACGGACCTTTAAAATAAAGTGTTACCCATCCAAGTTGTGAATGAATAAACACATATATTAGAAAAAGAAGAAAATCCCTGAATGAATGCCTTATACTTTAGATGACCATTGTCTTTTATAATACATTATAACACCCTAACTACATATTTCAATATTAGTGCCTGTCATGTGTTCCCCCAGCCCACTTTTAATTTATTAAATATTTTATTAAACATTAGACTACATGTAATTCAATAGAAGAAAACAGAGAGAAAGAAGGAGAGAGAGACTGCCAGTTCCTTAATGTTTTGCCTGTATAATACAGCCAATGGCTACAATAAGTAAATGTAATTCTCTCTTGCTCCCCCCCTCTCTGTTTTCTTCTATTGAATTCAATAAAAAACCTTCTGCGTTTGTCAAACAATGATGCCAGGACTAGTTTTTGTGGATGCGGATAGATTTCCAGTGTTGTGCTTCATATCTTTCTGCCAAGAAGTGCCAGGTCTTTCAGCGAATGAAATAGACGGGAAATAGGCAGGAATTTCCATTCTCCAGTGGCGGTGGCGGTGGCTATGTAATGTAATCCGACACCAGAGCACTTGTTACTACAGCTTATAAACTAAGACCCACTCGCTGGCTGAAGAGACTGAGGCTCAGAAGCGAGTAAACATTGATAAAACAATAAATTTTCATAAACACCGGGATTGGAACAAAGATTCTAAAATTCTGCTCTGGCATTTTATCCACACCAGCCCACAGTCATCGTGCGGACCCGCCCCCAACGCTACTTACACACACAGGCAGGCCTATCAGAAAAAACGGGTTGGCAACTAACAATTCAAATGCTCAAATATATTCTTACGACTCAAGCCGGGCATGTCCCTTTTAATTATTATTTTTTAGCAGCACACACAACAAAAAGATGGTCCGGCCCATCTGGAATTTGGCAGAATTACCAGGTGGCCAATTCGCCCATGCCATCTATCTTCTCTGGACATGGCCTGTTATGCTCAACCTTAAGTGGATAAGATAGACTTGTATTTGTTCATCAAATGTACAATTTGGACCTACCACCATGGATGGAATGGATTCTGAAATTTCCTAGAAGTAATGTTACTTTAATTACATTTGACCTTGATAATTGACTAATTACCTAAGTTTACCCATTCAACTTGGCTCATTAACATATTGTAAGAGACTATATTTGTTGCACCTGTGAGTGAGAATACTGTACCAATTTAACTCTTATGTGGTTATAATGCCCCATTAATTAAAAAAATATAAGGAACAGACTGGAGTGGCAGCTAGTCTTAAAGGTACTCATCGGAGGAGATTTCAACTGTGCCTTCCGAGATGAAGACTGCAGCAGGCGCAGGAGAGACCATAGCATACAGGAACTACAATCAACCATCGTCGACTTCTCCCTAACAGATGCCATTGGCACCTCCCCTCCAACACCAACGTGGGTGAGTTCCTCCGGTGCATCCTATTCCAGGATTGACATGTTCTTGCTCTTGCCAGGTCTGAAAATGTGCTCCATGACAAGCCATGAAGGGTACTTCTCAGACCACAGGAAGCTGACCGTGTCTGTAGATTAGGAAGGCCTAGTGAGAGTATGTAGGGGGTCTGAATACATCTGTCCATTAGGACCCAGCAGTCAAGCTCTCCTTTGCCAGACGCTACCTGGAGTGGATAACTTTGAAAGAGCTTTTGGACTCCTTGATAGAGTGGTGGGAAATGGTTAAGGCCAGGACCAAGGGCTATTTCGGGGGAATAGGGCAGAGAAAAACTAGGTAAAAGAGGGTAATTTTGAACACCACAACAAGGCTCTCCAACGTCTTAGTATTCTCCAGCTAGGGGTGGGATATGGCCAGAGAGCTGGCCGAAACCAAAGAACACCTTTCCACCCTCTATTGGGAAGAACAGAAGAAGATCCAGCACAAGTCAAAACTCCAGGACCTGGAGGTGGAGGAGAAATGCACTCACTTCTTCTTTTGCAGGGCACGGTCAAAGCAAAAACTCATCATGTACCTATACAACAACCAATGGGATTCTGTGACCAACAGTGAGGACATCCTGGGGGTGGCCCATGAGTTCTACGGTAGTCTGTATGACATCAAGCCTGCCGACAAAGCTCTCATGGCCACCTTCCTAGATGGGCTAGACAGTCACCAAGGGTGGCGAGAGCGAGAACCCTGACCTAAGCACTGAGTAGCTCACCCGCCCGTGATGTCCCTGAACAAACACAAATCACCAGGAAAGAAAGGGATCCCAGGAGAGTTCTATCAGACCTTCTGTGACCTCTTCAATGATGATGTGGTGGGTCCATGCGACAGAATACTCTTATCCCCAAGAATTTGGGGCTGCAGGTAGCCTAGTGGTTAGAGCGTTGTACTAGTAACCGAAAGGTTGCAAAATCAAATCCCCGAGCTGACAAGGTAAACATCTGTCATTCTGTCCCTGAACAAGGCAGTTAACCCACTGTTCCTAGGCCATCATTGAAAATAAACATTTGTTCTGAACTGACGTGCCTAGTTAAATAAAGGTAAAAATAAAAAAAAATAGGAAAAAAAGAAAGGGGACCTTAAGGATCTTCGGAATTGGTGCCCCATTAATCTCCTCTCAGTCAACTACAAAATCACGTCCAAAATTATTCTAGACACACCTCCTTTCAGTAATAGCCCCAGACCAGACCTGCAGCATCCCAGTTAGGTCCATCAGTGATAATCTGCTCCTGGTGATAGATCTCATCCTGCACTCCCAGGAGAGGAGGTTCCCTTTGAGCCTTCTCAGCCTAGACAAGGAGAAAGCTTTTGACAGGGTTAGCCATGGCTTCCTGCAGAGAGTGCTAACCAATATGAACTTCCCCCAATACCTCATTCAGTGGACGGAACTATGCTACCAGAACATTACAGCTCTGGTAAACAACACCCTCACAGACCCATTCCCCATCAGATCCGGCATACGTCAAAGCTGCCCCTTAGCCCCTGCTGCACGTCATCTACCTAGAGCCTTTCCTCTCGAAGATCATGTCAACACCAGGAATCGCTGGCTACCAGATACCAGGGGCCCAGGGGGAGAGGTTTAAAGTGCCGGCGTACATGGATGACATCACCATTGTTGGCACAGATAGTCGCTCCATCGCCACTGGAACAAAAGTGGTGAACGACTACTGTGCAGCCACTGGCGCCCTTGTCAACAGGGGTAAGACCCTGTTGACAACTATACCTGTCACAAGACTGGCATGAGACTCTCACCCCCTCTTTCCCTGTCAAAACAGAGGCCATCAAGCTGCTTGGGGTCACTTTCCAGAGGGATGGAGGTAGCTCCGTCAGTTGGGAGGAAACCATCCGCCACATCCAACAGAAGATCTGCAAATGGAGCGCTTGGTCCCTCACAATGACGGGTAAGATCCTGATCCTGAAGGCAATCATTCTCCCCATTCTCCTGTACCTAGACAGGGTGTTTCCCCCAGAC
This sequence comes from Salvelinus fontinalis, assembly GCF_029448725.1. Classification (NCBI taxonomy): domain Eukaryota; kingdom Metazoa; phylum Chordata; class Actinopteri; order Salmoniformes; family Salmonidae; genus Salvelinus; species Salvelinus fontinalis. Next base: position 71,542,843 of record NC_074665.1, read on the forward strand.
AGTGACCAACAAGAAAATTGATTGCATGATGTTCACCTTTGTTTGGGGGACTCAAGCGCAGCAACCTGTACAAGACCATGACAAATCCCAGACCCGGTCTTCAGCGTTCAGCCTCAACCCCGCATCGCTACTCTTCCACGCCCCACGCCACCAACCACGCCTCCAGCACCAGACCCAGCACCAACCACTGGTTTTCCAGCCCTGGTACCAGCACGATCTCCAACCCGGCCCCAACACCAACCCAGGTTTTCCTGGTAGCAGCCTCAACACCAGAACCAACACAGCACCAACCAACCACAACAGCCAACTTCATCCAGCACACACACCGTCAACCACTCCAGCAGACCAACCATGACTGACTAACAAATTGACAGACTGATGATTGTTACATGTTATTTGAACAAAATCATTTAAATTTTGTTTTTTGTCAATAGTTGTTTTTTATTAACATAAGTTGAATTGATTATTTATTGTTTGAATTGTTTATTATTTAAGCTGAACTAAATTTGATTAGAAATTGTAACACGTACAAACAGTTAAAAAAGAAAAAGACCTTAAAGGTCCTGAACCATCATTCTGAAAAGTGTTTTCAAACTTTTTCTGTCACGGCTAACTACCAGGTAGTTTGAAAAGAAAGGCTGAGTAGGTGTGGAGCTTATATTCATCAGCTCGCCTTGACTGACAGGTCTTTGAAATGCCTATGTCAAGCAACGTGGATGCAGGGTTGCAGTAAAATCATATCAAGAAAACTTGGTGATACTCAAAGCAGCTCAAACAACATTGAAATTGCGTCTTTTTTTTTCTTCCATGATACACTGAACAAAAATATAAATACAACACGCAACAATTTAAAAGACTTTACCGAGTTACAGTTCATATAAGGACATCAGTCAATTAAAATAAATAAATTAGGCCCTAATCTATGGATTTCACATGCCTGGGAATACAGATATGCATCTGTTTGTTCACAGGTACCTTTACAAGGGCGTGGATCAGAAAACCAGTCAGTATCTGGTGTGACCACCATTTGCCTCATGCAGCGCTACACATCTCCTTCGCATAGAGTTGATCAGGCTGTTGAGTGTGGCCTGTGGAATGTTGTCCCACTCCTCTTCACTGGCTATGTGAAGTTGCTGGATATTGGCGGGATTTGAAACACGTTGTCATACACGTCGATCACGAGTTTCCCAGACATGCTCAATGGGTGACATGTCTGGTGAGTATGCAGACCATGGAAGAACTGGGACATTTTCAGCTTCCAGTAATTGTGTACAGATTCTTGCGACATGGGGCTGTGCATTATCATGCTGTAACATGAGTTGATGGCGGCTGATGACTGGCATAACAATGGGCCTCAGGATCTCGTCACAGTATCTCTGTGCATTCAAAGTACCATTGATAAAATGCAATTGGGTTGGTTGTCCGTAGTTTATGCCTGTCAATACCAAAGCCTCTCTGCCACCATGGGGCACTCTGTTCACAACATTGCCATCATCAAACCCACACGACTCCATACACATTGTCTGCCATTTGCCCGGTACATGGGATTAATCTGTGAAGAGCACACTTCTCCAGCATGCCTGTGGCCATAGAAGGTGCGCATTTGCCCACTGACGTCAGTTATGACACCAAACTGCAGTCAGGTCAAGACCCTGGTGAACGATGACGAGCACGCAGATGAGCTTCCCCGAGACAGTTTTTGACAGTTTGTACAGAAATTCTTCTGTTGTGCAAACCCACAGTTTCATCAGCTGTCTGGGTGGCTGGTCTCAGATGGTTCCGCAAGTGAAGAAGCTAGATGTGGAGATCCTTCACCCTCTTTTGTTCCATGCTGGCTGAAGACCTAGCTAGCCAGTAACTAGCTAACACCAGACACAGATGAAAGAGGAAACATATAAGTACCTTTGCCATAGATGAATAGGGCAAACTTTTCATTATATTTGCTGACACCCTACAGTCAAATTGTGACACCAGTAGAGTAGCTATATAGCTATATAAACCATGTTGGTTACAAGGCGATACCTATATAAATTAGGTAAGAGCATATCAGGTTACCATTGGTGTATTAACATGAGAGTTAACGTGATTTCACCTTGTACCCTTAATAATGAATCCAGGTGTTGGACATGGGGGAGGGACCAGTAACTTTTTGACCAAACTTGATCAACTTAGAAGCAACAGTCATTTTTCATACTTTGGTCATCATACTTTGATCTTGTTTCTTTAAAATATCATCACATTTTGTGAGAACCATGATTTTGACTGTTCATAACCTTTAATTAAAATACATGTACTTTATATTCCAAATACAAAACTACATTTGCAAGTAGCTGGCCCGTATAGCAACAACTGTAACGGTTACAGAAACCTTGTACTTGCTATAACTGTGATATTTTGTTTTTTAACTACCTTAGTTGAATGCACTGATTGTAAGTCACTCTGGATAAGAGTGTCTGCTAAATTACCAATTACTATTTTACTGTAAACAAATTGACAACAAATTATCGATCACAGTCTGTCTGCTGATGGACAAATGTATATGTTATGGCTTTACACCCCTGCTATATTGTGGATAAAGAGTTACTTGTCTAACACAACACAGATGGTGTTATTTAATGGACGCCTCCCCAACATAATCTGGGTACAATCAGGAATTCCCCAGGTTAGCTGTCCAGGCCCCTTACTTTTTCAATCTTTATTAATGACATGCCACTGGCCTTGAGAAAAGAAGTGTGTCTATGTATGTGGATGACTCAATACTATACACGTAAGCTACTACAGCGACTGAAATCACTGCAACACTTAACAAAGAACTGCAGTTAGTTTCAGAATGGGTGGCAAGGAATAAGTTGGTCCTAAATATTTCAAAAACTAAAATCATTGTATTTGTGACAATTCATTCACTAAACCATAAACCTCAACTAAATATTTTAATAAATAATGTGAAAATTGAGCAAACTGAAGTGACTAAACTGCTTTGAGTAACCCTGGATTGTAAACTGTCATGGTCAAAACCTGTTGATACAACAGTAGCTAAGATGGGGAGAAGTCTGTCCATAATAAAGCACTCCTCTGCCTTTTTAACAAAACGATCGACAAGACATGTCCTACAGGCTCTAGTGTTGTCACACCTGGACTACTGTCGTGTGGTCTGGAGTCACAAAGAGGAACCTCTGAATGTTACAATTGGTTCAGAACAGGGCAGCACGGCTGGCCATTAAATGTACACAAATAGCTAACATAAAAAATATGCATGTAAATCTCTCATAGCTCAAAGTTGAGGAGAGATTGACTTCATCACTACTTGTTTTTGTAAGAAGTGTTTATATGCTGAATGCACCGAGGTCTCTGTTTAAACTACTGGCACACAGCTCGGACACCCATGCATACCCCACAAGACATGCCACCAAAGATCTCTTCACAATCCCTAAGTCAAGAACAGACTACGGGAGGCACACAGTACTACATAGAGCCATGGCTACATGGAACTCCATTCCACATCAGGTAACTGATGCAAGCAGTAGATTTGGATATACATCACAGATAAAAATACCTCTTATGGAACAGCGGGGACTATAGAGAGACACACACAGGCAAAGACACACATGCACCTGATAAGACACAATCTACACACGTGGTGGCCTGAGGGAACACACTGAATGTGTTGGGTAAGGTGTTATAAAATGTAATGTTACGTAATATTTTAACATGTATGTAACTGTCTTATGTTGCTGGACCCCCGGAAGAGTAACTGCTGCTTTGGCAGGAACTAATAAATGCAAATACACCAGAGCATGTTAGGTGTTAGTATGAATGCATTGCTCATGCACCCTATTAATCACCTCTCCCACCAGATGTATCTTATATGCCCCATATGTTATAGTACACATTTCCCTATACTCTTAGAAAAAAAGGTTCATTGTGGTTATTGATAGCATCTTTTAGGAGTGCCATATATGAAGCAAGCCATAGAACCCTTTTATCTAAGATTTTATCAATTTCATGTCCTTTTTATCCTCCCCTTTCTCTCGTGGTTTGGAGGTCAAGCTTCAAACCAAAGTCTTATATCTAGAATGTGTCTCGCTGCTGGACACAATAACTGAGAGCAGAGAGGTGTTTGCCAGACTTCTGCCACCATAAGCCAGGACTCACTTTACTTCTTTCTGAATCTATTCCATCCTTTTCATCCTCCCTCCACAGCTGTTATTTTCTCTCTTCCCCTCTTTGACCAGCCCAGCCCAATCCTGCCCCAGTCCCCTATATCCCTCCAGTTAGTGGCCCCCCATCAACCACACTGACCACTGAATAACCCCACTCCCTCCTCATCCCTCTATCCATCCAGTTCGCCCTCACCCAGGAGAAGTTAATCCTCTCTTTATTTATCTGCTGATATTTGGCACACACAGCAGCAGCCCTGCATACCCTGTCCTGGGCCTTTTGTGGTGTTCGTTTAATCATTCACAATGTCTTTGTGTATCTCTCATCCTGCCTGATAAAATCATGCTATGAGCCTTCGCTCTGACCAAATGAAAATGAATGATGGAGGATGTCCCAGAAGGCAGCCCTATTCGCATAGGGTTCTTGTTAACAGTAGTGTACTGTATAGGGAATAGGGTGCCAATTGGGACACATTCAAAGAGGGAGAGGGGCTATAGTACATTTGGGAATTTTTTATTGACTTAGCGTGGGCTGACTTGCTTCGTAGCGATGTCATTTTAAAGCAGACTAAATGATCTGTCATGATGAATGAGGCACATTGAGCATTGAAAATCCCAGGTGCGGATTAAATCAATGGGCCAGTCTGGCCTCACCCCTCTTAAAGAACACTTAAGTTAACATCTGAAACCCTACCTCCTCAAAGAGTATCTTAAGAGGAATGCACTAACTGTACTCCTCTCTGGATAAGAGCATCTGCTAAATGACTAAAATGTCAAACGTGACTGTATCCACATAAAAAAAATACTACAGTTTACTATAGAATACTATGGTACGTATAGTAATATAGAATTCTGTAGAATACTGTAGAATAATATACTACACAATAGTATCCCTCGATTATGTGTGGTACTTACTATAGAATGTTGTAGTATAAACACTACAGTCCGCAAAAACAATACACTTTTTAAAACTATAGTAAATACAACAGTATTTAATTTGCATATACCTGCATGTCAGTCTCTCCTGGCTCAAAGTTGAGGAGAGATTGACTGCATTACTATTGGTGCGAGGTATTAATGTATTAAAGGTACCAAACTGTCTGTTCAAGCAGTTGGCACACAGTTCAGACACTCATCGGTACAACACAAGACATGCAACCAGAGGTCTCTTCACAATCCCCAGGTCCAGAACAGAGGCTGGGAAATGCACAATACTAAATAGAGCCAACTCTTTGCCACCCCAGGTAACTCAAGCTAGAAAAAACAGATAAAAGAACACCTTACTGCACAAAGGGGACTGTGAAGAGACACAACCATTTTATATATATTGTATTGTGATTTGCATTGTACTTAATACTAGACCTAGATATTGTGTATACGTACTGATACGTAGACTACGTGTGACGTTTTAAATATATTTATTTCAGTCCTTGACTAATACTGTTATGTATTATGTCATGTTTCATGTGGACCCCAGGAAGAGTAGCTGATCCTTTTGCAGTGGCTAATGGGGATCCGAATTAATACCAAATACCAAATATACCCTGCCCATTCTCCTCCGCCATATCGCAATTTGTGCTACCCATAAGTGAGAAACCTACATGCCAAGTATAGAGCATGTAATGGGGATTCTGATGTTTGTGCTGTTCTATAAACCTATTTCTGCGCTCATGCAAGTGGTTGACTAAACAAATCCTTTCTCTTATCAGTAGCTGCAATTTGGCAGTACACCCAGACCTTGTTTTGAGAACAAACAAACGATATCTCTGTGTCAAGTACTCAGCTTAAAGAGGAGAAGCCTTGTGAGGTGTTGGTCTGTCACATGTTATGAAACAGTATTGGTCAGACACATGAATAAAACAAAACAGCAACGATTAATTAATTATGCTAAATCATGCAAATATAACTTGTCTATGTATAGCCGTATATAGACAACTGCTGGGTCTGCCCAGGGAGAGCTCCTGATTGACATATGTACTATGGTGCATTGAGTTGGTTGGACCATCTCCAGCGCGCTGACAAATAAACAATGATTCATTTAAGATTGACTTTGAGTGTCCCTGTGTAATGATTTCCATGGCAACCAGATAATGTGTTCCCTACAGGCTATAGAAAAGAGCAGAAGTACAGGACAATCTGTTCAGACCCCAGTTCCATTTACAGTTTATGAGAAATAAAGAAATTTGCTCTTTTAATATTTTCTCAGTAGCTTTGCTGTAACGTCCTGACCAGAGTTCTTATGTGTTTTGCTTGTTTAGTATTGGTCAGGACGTGAGCTGGGTGGGAATTCTATGTTGTGTGTCTAGTTCGTCTGTTTCTGTGTTCAGCCTAATATGGTTCTCAATCAGAGACAGCTGTCAATCGTTGTCCCTGATTGAGAATCATATATAGGTGGCTTGTTTTGTGTTGGGGATTGTGTGTGGTTGTTTCCTGTCTCTGTGTTTGTATTCTGCACCAGATAGGTCTGTATCGGTTTGCCACTTTTGTTATTTTGTATTTGTTTAGTGTTCACTGTAGTTTTTGTTAATTAAACATGTTGAGCACTGGCTACGCTGCGTGTTGGTCCGATCCCTGTTTCACCCCCTCTTCTAGTGCAGAGAGGGAAGGCCGCTGTTACAGAACCACCCACCAATCTCGGACCAAGCAGCGTAGCAACGGGCAGCAGTGGCAGCAGCAGCAGCAGCGGGACCAGGAGAAATGGACATGGGAGGACGAGCTGGACGGAAAAGGACCCTGGGCAGAGCCAGAGGAGTATCGCCGCCCCAAAGCAGAGCTGGAGGCAGCAAAAGCAGAGAGGCGGCGTTTCGAGGAGCTAGCTCGGCAGCAGGAGCCGGATCTGGGTTACACCACTTGGGAGGAAATAGACAGGTGGGCGGTTGACCCAGGGAGAGTGCCGGAGCCCGCCTGGGATTCGATGGAGCAATGTGCAGAGGGATACCGGCGAATGAGGTTAGCACGACGACGCGGTAAGAAGCCCGTGAAGAAACCCCCAAAATTTCTTGGGGGGGGGGCTAAAGGATAGTGTGGTGAAGTCAGGTAGGAGACCTGCGCCCATTTCCCATGCTTACCGTGGAGAGCGGGAGTACGGGCAGACACCGTGTTATGCGGAAGAGCGCACGGTGTCTCCTGTACGTGTGCATAGCCCGGTGCGGGTTATTCCACCTCCCCGCACTGGCCGGGCTAGATTGAGCATTGAGCCAAGTGCCATGAAGCCGGCTCTACAAATCTGGCCTCCAGTACGTCTCCTCGGGCCGGTGTACATGGCACCAACCTTACGCATGGTGTCCCCGGTTCGCCAACACAGCCCAGTGCGGGTTATTCCACCTCCCCGCACTGGACGGGCTACGGGGAGCATTCAACCAGGTAAGGTTGGGCAGGCTCGGTGCTCAAGGGAGCCAGTACGCCTGCACGGTCCGGTATATCCGGCGCCACCTTCCCGCCCCAGCCCATTTCCTCCAGTTCCAGCACCCCGCACTCGCCTTATGGTGCGTGGCCCCAGCCCAGTACCACCAGTGCCTACACCACGCACCAGGCTTCCAGTGCGTCTCCAGAGGCATTTTCCTCCTCCACGCACTCTCCCTATGGTGTGTGTCTCCAGCCCAGTACCTCCAGTTCCGGCACCACGCACCAAGCGTCCTGTGCGTCTCCAGAGCCCTGTACGCACTGTTCCTTCTCCCCGCACTCGCCCTGAGGTGTGTGCCCTCAGCCCGGTAACTCCAGTTCCGGTACCACGCACCAGGCCTATAGTGCGCCTCGAGAGTCCAGTGTGCCCTGTTCCTGTTCCCCACACTAGCCTTGAGGTGCGTGTCTCCAGTCTGGTACCACCAGTTCCGGCACCACGCACCAGGCCTACTGTGCGCCTCAGCAGGTCAGAGTCGGCCATCTGCCCAACGCCGCCTGCACTGCTCGTCTGCCCAGCGCCGTCTGAGCTGCCTGCCTGCCCAGCACCATCTGAGCCCTTCGTCTGCCCAGCTCCATCTGAGCCATCCGTCTGCCCAGCGCCATCTGAGCCATCCGTCTGCCCAGCGCCATCTGAGCCATCCGTCTGCCCAGCGCCATCTGAGCCATCCGTCTGCCCAGCGCCATCTGAGCCATCCGTCTGCCCAGCGCCATCTGAACCATCCGTCTGCCCAGCGCCATCTGAGCCATCCGTCTGCCCAGCGCCATCTGAGCCATCCGTCTGCCCAGCGCCATCTGAGCCATCCGTCTGCCCAGCGCCATCTGAGCCACCCGTCTGCCACGAGCCTTCAGAGCCACCCGTCTGTCCCGAGCCAGAGCCGCCAGCCAGTCAGGAGCTGCCAGAGCCGCCAGCCAGTCAGGAGCTGCCAGAGCCGCCAGCTAGTCAGGAGCAGCCAGAGCCGCCAGCCAGTCAGGAGCTGCCAGAGCCGCCAGCCAGTCAGGAGCTGCCAGAGCCGCCAGCCACTCAGGAGCTGCCAGAGCCGCCAGCCAGTCATGAGCTGCCCTCCAGTCATGAGCTGCCCTCCAGTCATGAGCTGTCTTCCAGTCATGAGCTGCCTTCCAGTCATGAGCTGCCTTCCAGTCATGAGCGGCCCTCCAGTCATGAGCGGCCTTCCAGTCATGAGCGGCCCTACAGTCATGAGCTGCCCTACAGTCATGAGCTGCCCTACAGTCATGAGCTGCCCTACAGTCATGAGCTGCCACTCAGTCCGGAGCTGCCACTCAGTCCGGAGCTGCCACTCAGTCCGGAGCTGCCTCTCTGTTCGGAGTTGCCTCTCTGTTCGGAGTTGCCTCTCTGTCCTGAGCTACCTCTCTGTCCTGAGCTACCTCCTAAATCACGTGGGGGCCTTGGGGAGGATTCTTAGGCCAAGGTCGTGGGCGAGGGTCGCCACTCAAAGGACGCTAAGGAGGGGGACAAAGACAGTGGTGGAGTGGTGTCCTCGTCCACCGCCGGAGCCGCCACCGCGGACAGATGCCCACCCAGACCCTCTCCTTGAGTTTTAGGGGTGCGTTCGGAGTCCGCACCTCAGGGGGGGGTACTGTAACGTCCTGACCAGAGTTCTTATGTGTTTTGCTTGTTTAGTGTTGGTCAGGACGTGAGCTGGGTGGGAATTCTATGTTGTGTGTCTAGTTCGTCTGTTTCTGTGTTCAGCCTAATATGGTTCTCAATCAGAGACAGCTGTCAATCGTTGTCCCTGATTGAGAATCATATATAGGTGGCTTGTTTTGTGTTGGGGATTGTGTGTGGTTGTTTCCTGTCTCTGTGTTTGTATTCTGCACCAGATAGGTCTGTATCGGTTTGCCACTTTTGTTATTTTGTATTTGTTTAGTGTTCACTGTAGTTTTTGTTAATTAAACATGTTGAGCACTGGCTACGCTGCGTGTTGGTCCGATCCCTGTTTCACCCCCTCTTCTAGTGCAGAGAGGGAAGGCCGCCGTTACATTTCCTGGAGGCGAAAGCCTTCACTTTGATGTCAAAGATAATAAACCACTACAGTAAATACTAATGTATACTAGTCTGCAACAATACAATGAATACTATAGTACATACTACATTTTTATTTTATTACTGGAGTTATACTGTAGTTAACTGTAAATACTACAGTATACTACAGTAAATACTACAGTCCACAAAAACAGACTTTAGTCCACAAAAACACTACAGTGAATACTACAGTAAAGTCATCAAAACACTACAGTGACTACTGTACATTACTATTTATACCGTAGTATGCTATTGTATTTTTTCATGTCGCTAAGAAGTACAGCGATATTTATTTCTCCAGCATTAATTGTATATTGCTATCTTTCATTACAAACCCTGCATCATAATACTTTCCATTTATACCCAATCTCCACATACAGCATACCACACAACACAGTGCAATAAGCAATCTGAAATGGTGCTATTCTATCCCTTATATTCAGAAACATTATCAGGTGCTTAATGAAAACAAGACAACAACAACATATGGCCTGATGAACGAAGGAATTGTTTTAACAGGTCAAGTAAGGTAATGTCAGCAGTAGCAGTAGTAGTAGTCTAGTCGGCATCTGAAAAATCTGTCGGGGTGAAATCCATCTGTTTGTCAAGAGAAGGAGGTCAGAACCCTAGCCAAGACACCCCTCCCATAGACCCTGATCTCTCCCATTGCATTGTCCTGTTGTATTTTTCTTCTGTCAGTAAGGATCAACGAATCAGCACCAGTATTAGTTTGACAGGTTGGCAGGACATGTTGGAAGTCATACAGTCCTTCCTTCCCTGGATAGATAGCTCCACTTAAACACATGCATATGCACTTACACACACACACATACATATGAACACGCACCCGCACGCATACAAGCACGTACACTATAAATCCCAAGGCTTTTTTAACTCAAATACTTCTAGTAAATTGAACTCAAAGTCAATGAAAAGCCATTACTATTTCAAATGTTTGTGGTACTGACTCAAAACTATCAACTACATTTTAAAATTATGTTAACAAATTAACTTAATACCGAGCACGCTCTACTGTAGGGATCTATATATATATATACACTGCTCAAAAAAATAAAGGGAACACTTAAACAACACAATGTATCTCCAAGTCAATCACACTTCTGTGAAATCAAACTGTCCACTTAGGAAGCAACACTGATTGACAATACATTTCACATGCTGTTGTGGAAATGGAATAGACAAAAGGTGGAAATTATAGGCAATTAGCAAGACACCCCCAAAAAAGGAGTGATTCTGCAGGTGGTGACCACAGACCACTTCTCAGTTCCTATGCTTCCTGGCTGATGTTTTGGTCACTTTTGAATGCTGGCGGTGCTCTCACTCTAGTGGTAGCATGAGACAGAGTCTACAACCCACACAAGTGGCTCAGGTAGTGCAGTTCATCCAGGATGGCACATCAATGCGAGCTGTGGCAAAAAGGTTTGCTGTGTCTGTCAGCGTAGTGTCCAGAGCATGGAGGCGCTACCAGGAGACAGGCCAGTACATCAGGAGACGTGGAGGAGGCTGTAGGAGGGCAACAACCCAGCAGCAGGACCGCTACCTCCGCCTTTGTGCAAGGAGGTGCACTGCCAGCGCCCTGCAAAATGACCTCCAGCAGGCCACAAATGTGCATGTGTCAGCATATGGTCTCACAAGGGGTCTGAGGATCTCATCTCGGTACCTATTGGCAGTCAGGCTACCTCTGGCGAGCACATGGAGGGCTGTGCGGCCCCACAAAGAAATTCCACCCCACAACTTGACTGACCCATCGCCAAACCGGTCATGCTGGAGGATGTTGCAGGCAGCAGAACGTTCTCCACGGCGTCTCCAGACTCTGTCACGTCTGTCACATGTGCTCATGTGCTCAGTGTGAACCTGCTTTCATCTGTGAAGAGCACAGGGCGCCAGTGGCGAATTTGCCAATCTTGGTGTTCTCTGGCAAACGCCAAACGTCCTGCACGGTGTTGGGCTGTAAGCACAACCCCCACTTTTGGACGTCGGGCCCTCATACCACCCTCATGGAGTCTGTTTCTGACCGTTTGAGCAGACACATGCACATTTGTGGCCTGCTGGAGGTCATTTTGCAGGGCGCTGGCAGTGCACCTCCTTGCACAAAGGCGGAGGTAGCGGTCCTGCTGCTGGGTTGTTGCCCTCCTACGGCCTCCTCCACATCTCCTGATGTACTGGCCTGTCTCCTGGTAGCGCCTCCATGCTCTGGACACTACGCTGACAGACACAGCAAACCTTTTTGCCACAGCTCGCATTGATGTGTCATCCTGGATGAACTGCACTACCTGAGCCACTTGTGTGGGTTGTAGACTCCGTCTCATGCTACCACTAGAGTGAGAGCACCGCCAGCATTCAAAAGTGACCAAAACATCAGCCAGGAAGCATAGGAACTGAGAAGTGGTCTGTGGTCACCACCTGCAGAATCACTCCTTTTTTGGGGGTGTCTTGCTAATTGCCTATAATTTCCACCTTTTGTCTATTCCATTTGCACAACAGCATGTGAAATGTATTGTCAATCAGTGTTGCTTCCTAAGTGGACAGTTTGATTTCACAGAAGTGTGATTGACTTGGAGTTACATTGTGTTGTTTAAGTGTTCCCTTTATTTTTTTGAGCAGTGTATATATATATATATATATACTAATTACTCAATGAGTAATTGAGTCATTGATTGATTAATCTTATGCCAACAAAGATAAATAACACATTTTTCTAAACTAATCCAAAAATGTAGTTGCACCGTTACTGAAATGGTTGTTGCAGTTTAAATGGCTTAGGTAGTATCCTCACTCTGTCCATAATCCTGGCAGTCATTATGAATGTAGGTTAAGGGGGAATAAAAATTCAATTTGTTGGATATCATAACTCTGGCTGTTCCAATAGGAATAACACATCACTTTGCAAGCCAGCATAATGTGACTTGCAGGTAGGGTTGCAAAATTCTGTTGAATTTCCAAGTATTTCCTTGAATCTTGGTTGCAAGATTCCTGGAAATTCTCCAACCATTACTTTTACAATCCTACTTGCTGCCCTGATGTGGCCTGTAGATCATGAGTTTCAGGCAACTGTATTAGGGTAAAATAAGGCCTCATGAGATATGTAATGTATTGTTAGCTTAACTTTTTATGATAATATTAGCTTAGAAACTTACTTGGTGAAGGCCACAGAACTGAAAAGGAAGGAATTCAATGACCATGTCTCTGTCACTAACAAATACAGTCATTGGTGGTAACTCTACAATTCACGCAAAAAGGCAAGGCACACTGGGAAATTATATTGGATGGCTTAGTGGGGGTGTGGCTTTCAGTTAGCTATTTTTGGCCAACTGTGGGACAGTCGCTGGACCAGGTTCAAGTCCGAGGCGGGGTTACCTACCAAATTCCTTATATTGGTGTCAGGAGTGGGACGTTAAAAAGCTGTGCACACGTGAGGGACTTCATATATAGAGAAGGGGTACATTTTGCCACTAAAAAGGAACAAATGGCTTTGTCACTGTGGTGGTACCCTAAAAAGGCAAATTTGTACCTTTTCTAAAGGTATGCTTTTGTATCTGTGGAATATATGTAACTAAGGTACAATCTCTGCATTTCTAACTAAAGCTACAATTGATGTACCTTACTTGGTACCACTACAGTGACAAGTGATTGTACCCCTTTAAGTACAATTCACAACTTTCTTTTTGAAGAGTGCCCACACTTGACCTCCCGCACGTGGCCACACCACACATATTGATTGTGAAAGCTGTTGTGAGGTCTAAGGCAAACGCTGTCACTAAATACCGTATGGATATCAAGCTTGGTTCCATTTATCATAGGAACCGGAAACTGTCATAACACCACATGGCTGTGAGAGGATGTGGTGCGGGAGCTGGTGTCATAGGACATGTGAAACAGATCGATACAGGGGCAGAATATCCCTTGTGTGTGTGCATGAGCGTGTGTAAACATCACAGTCGCTCGGGGTGAAGGATGTGGATCTGCCAGCAGTGTGCACACAGCACAGCACCCTGCAGTAGGGTTGGTAAGTGTGTGTGTGTGTGTGCCTTGGTAGAGCATGCCATGGCATGTGACAACCTGCCACCTACTCCCGCTATAGCCCTCCCAATTGCTCCCTCCAAGTCTCCCCAGCCCACCTTCAGCCCTTCTCCAGCCCCCCATGGAAAGTCTGACAGGTCCAGGTCAAGGCCTCTCTGTAAAGCATCTAATGTGTTAGAATGCCACTGGACTACATCCCTGTGTTCCCATGGATCTTCTCCTACTCTATTTATATGCTTTATTGGGTTGCCATTGTATGGCACGTGCCAATATTACTTCAAAGCTTAATGGCGTGATTTTCACAACTCTGTTCTATTCTTCTCTCTCGTGTGGAACAAGACATACTGTACGTCAGCCAGTCCATCTCTGACATGGTGGATCTGGGATTCGAACACATGCACGACACAATGACCTCCAATAGCACCGCTAACACCACTGACCTCCAATAGCACCGCTAACACCACTGACCTCCAATAGCACCGCTAACACCACTGACCTCCAATAGCACCGCTAACACCACTGACCTCCAATAGCACCGCTAACACCACTGACCTCCAATAGCACCGCTAACACCACTGACCTCCAATAGCACCGCTAACACCACTGACCTCCAATAGCACCGCTAACACCACTGACCTCCAATAGCACCGCTAACACCACTGACCTCCAATAGCACCGCTAACACCACTGACCTACAAAAAGCCAAGACATTTCTGAGTCTGGGAAAGTGGTACACTATTCCCTATATAGTGCAATACTTTTGAGCAGAGCCCTGTACCATTTTAAGAATGGACGTGAGTCTTTGGCACTAGCACAGCCACAACAACCACAACAATTGTTGTGGTAAACAGTAACACATCAGCATATTATTATATTTTATTCACAGACAGGGCAAGCTCCAGATGATGGAAAAATCCCAGGCTAATGTGTCTGACATTCCTAACCTTTCATATCCGTACCTCTTCTTCTTTTGGTCCTGGCACCTCTACTCACCCCTACTCTGTCTAAGCTGGACGCTAACAGCTGTCCGAGCCCTGGGTGCCGCTTTTGGGAATGTTGCTGGCTTTAGATGGATGGCATTGGGTAACAAAGTCTGCCACCTGGAGAGCAAATGGGAAGAGAGTATATTTTCAACTACAGCCCTGCTAGTCAAGTCTCTAAGGTCTCCTAGGAAACATTCAACAAGGCTTGGTAAATATTTTGTCAATTAAGGAAGAAGACAGGTACTGTTGTATAATAACCTGCTTTGCTTTTTTTACTCTGAGCCATCGATATTGCATAATTTTATTTATCTGTCTAACAGGTGCCTTCCCTATAGGCCTGGATAGCCCTCTGAGATTTGAAAACAAAATTCAATAACACACACAAAAAAATATATATATAGTGCCAAATAAGGGTTATTTGGCTTGTAACTATAGCAAAACCCTTTTTTGGTGAAAAATATAACCATTTTTTGAAGATTCTATCAAGAAACATGCTCTCAAAATTCTAAATTGAACCTTTATGGTGCTATAAATAAACCTTTCCTAAGGTTCTACAAAGGAACATAAAAAAGGTTCTAAATAGCACCAAAAAGGGTTCAGCTGTGGTAGCAACCCATTTTTGGTGCTGTATGGAACACTTTCTTTTGGTTTTTAATATAATCTTTATGGAGAATTTTTCTACAAATAACTTTTCTCAATCGCAAATGTTCAAGAAATAACCTTTTGAATAACAATACAGTTAAAAAAAATTCTGGTTAGCCATATTTTAAAAATTATAATTGTATTAATTCACAATTTGAATCAGGTGGGCTAGCTCTGGAACGGCTGGGGTCCCTGATGAGAGAATTGAGAACTACTGATTTAGTCAACAGTTCTCAACTGACACAATGCCTCACACAATGCCATAGCCATATTTGACACGTAATGACATAACACAAAAAATTAGATAAACTGTAATGACACTCACTCACAGTTCCACAAAAACAGCTGTGAGCAAACCACACCCCTTTTCTGAATGGTAAAGAACCATTAAAGGCCTCAAAGGGTTCTTTGAGTCATTATGGTTCTGAAATGAACCATCATCCTTCCCAAAGAACCCAAAGAACCCTTGAGGAATCCTCTTCTCTTAGTGTGTAGACTAAAACAATATTATGTAGGCCTATTATTTTTACTCATTGCGCTAGTATCAAATATGCAACTAGGCCTACATGAGTGTGCAGCACTCACCAACCAGGCTATGTTGTTTTCTTTGTTGTTGCTATTACAATCTTGCTCCTTTCTAGTTTAACATGATATAAATGACAGAAGGAAAACATTACATTAGATTTGCAGACTGATGACTCATGTTTGTAGTGGCTGTGTCATGTTTCTAAGAAAAGGGTGAGTGAGATAAGATTGAATTAACCAGAGGATCTAGCCGTGTAATGATGATGATGATGACGATATGAATGGTTCCTAATTAGGTGTTATTGTTTACGGTTGTCAGTGAGAAGAGGCAACGTATCCTGGTATCCAGACCAGTATTTGTTTCCTTTTAAACACTTTTCAGCATTTTATTGAGCCTGCCTGATGGGTGGGGTTTGCACTTTTGGGATTATTCTAATGATTCCATCGCATCAGGCAATTTCAATCAAGTGCAGATAAAGTATTGGAAGAGAAAACACATGCTATTTTAAAACAGAGGGGTGTACTACAAAGCAGGATTAATTAGTTAGTCAGCTAACATCTAAATATTTTGATATATATATATTTGAAGATAAGCTTGACATGGGTATGGTCTAATTGACTCAACAACCAAAAACGTATACTTAAGTTCAGCTTTCTTAATGAACTGAAATAAATAGTTATTTTTGGTTGTTTATCAAAGTTAGCTGGCTAACTCATTGATCCTCCTTTATACTATACCCCTCTGGTCTGATTCAGACCACGAGGCAGCTAGGCACAAACCATGGACTCGTCACCCTCCCTGATGCAATGTCATTCAGATGTGGTACGCCACATTAGACCACATCATCATTTTGTTATTACAGCGCTGCATTGCAATCCCTTTTTCACATTCATGTACTGTATATTATGCTAATTTGAGTATAAATAAAATAGATTCGGTATCATTAATCCAAGATTTTGATTACAGTTAACCATAGCACTTTCTTCAACAGCTAGTTTATTGTGCACATTGCTGATAATATTATGATATATTTACTTAAGGTAATTTACTCAAGGTAATTTTACTCAAGGTCATTTGAATGTACAGGATCAGCCCTAGCCTTTTGGGGGCCCTAAGCGAGATTTGGTTGCCCCCGCCTCGCAGGAAAACATTTTAAGTGGACCCCTCTTGATGGCGGATAGAACGTTTTTAGTTGTAATCTTAATTTCCTGTTATTCTACACATTTTGTCATGGGGTAGAGATAAATGTTAGCAGTTTTAAAGCAAATTTTCTGCAATTCTACCCATTTTGGCATGGGGTGGAGATAAATGTTAGCAGCTTCAAAGCAAATTTCCTGCAATTCTACACCTTTTGCCAAGATTAATGTCATTTTAATTGGTAGAGGCTAATTGGAGGAGCTATAGGAGAATGGACTCATTGTAATGGCTGGAATGGAATTAATGGAAAGGTATCAAACACATCAAACATATGGAAACCACACGTTCGACTCTGTTCCATTTATTCCATTCCATTCATTACAATGAGCCCATTCTCCTTTTGCTCCTCCAACCAGCCTCCACTGATGTTAATGATATCTGAGTGAGAGTGTCTAACACAATCAATGGGGCCCCCCAAAGGTCAGAGCACATGCACACATGCCCAGCATGCCGGTCGGTATTCGGCCATGATTGCCACAAGTTTAGATAGCTGGCTAGACTAACTTACCAATCTAATAATTGTTAGATGATATTGATAATTGAGTGAGTGTCAGTGACTGACATAACAACATAATAATTGCTGATGCACAACCAATTTTAGAAATTGCACCTTGTGTATTTTAGTGTTCTAACTCTCAAAAGTAAGTTGGGACCCAGAATGATTTTGGACGGGGGCTCTAAACGAACACTTATGTCGCTTATGCCTGGAATCGGCTCTGTGACTGTATTTTCTTACAAAGCCAGGAATTCAGGGATGCACCTGCCCCTGAACATTTTGGTTGTGTTCCAATTGGCACCCTATTCCCTTTATAGGCTTGGTCTACAGTAGTGCGAATAGGGTGCCATGGGACGCATACATTGAATTAACTAGACTAGAGGGTTTGAAATTTGTTTTGTCAATTGTAGTTCATGGTGTTGTAATGGAAGGTTGGTGGTCTGGGGTTCAACTTCAGACTGGATTCCAGCTCTGTCTGGGTATATTTTAAGGCCAAGGAACGAACTCAGAGTACACTTTAAAGGTCTCGAACAGTCAAAATCGTGTTTTCATGAAATTGGACATTTATTTGGATGAAACCAGATCGAAGTATAATGACCAAAGTATGAGAAATTACTGTTGCTTCTATATTGCTAAAGTTGAATCATTAAGTTACTGGTCCCCTCCTCTATGTCAAACACTTGGATTCTGGAGGTGGAATGGCGGTGGGATTAAGCAACGTTGCAGAAGGCATGTTCACAGAGGGGTGTTGTTTACGTAGCTAGGTAGCTAATCTACTGATGCCAATATTTTGACTACAACGTGTCAGCAAATACAATTAGAGGTTTCCCCCATTTATCTGTGTCTGGTGTTAGCTAGTTACTGGCTAGCTAGGTCTTCAGCCAGCATGGAACAAAAACAAGGGAAGGGTTGCAGTTGTCATGTCATTACATCGAGAGACATGCCAAATGGGAAATTCATAATGTACAAACTTCTAGAAGTCATTAATAGTCATGATATGTAAACATTGTCAGGTAACTGCCAAAATAAAGGAAACACTTGAGTAAATGAGGGATATAAAGTATATTTAAAGTAGGTGTTTCCACACAGGTGTGGTTCCTTACTTAATTTACCAACTAAATCAAAATCAAATCAAATTTTAATGGTCACATACACATATTTAGCATATGTTATTGCGGGTGTAGTGAAATGCTTGTAAAAACGTCCCATCATGTCATATATATATAATGTCATATATATGAAAATACCCAGTTGCCCATTATTTAGGCTGCTATGGCTAGAAGAAGAGATCTCAGTGACTTTGAAAGAGGGGTCACAAAGGAGCATAGGGGGTTTAAAGTGTGTGTGTGTGTGTGTGCTCAACCCAATTTGACACTTATGGGAGATTCTGAAGCGGCGCAAGAGACAGCATTTCTATCACCATCAATAAAACACTGAATTGTGGAATTTCTCGTGTTGCATCCCTCCGAGTTCCAGACACTTGTAGAATGTATGCCAAGGCACATTGAAGCTGTTCTGGTGGCTCTCTCGGCTGGTGGTGGCCCAACGCCATAGACACTTTATGTTGGTGTTATTTTGGCAGTTACCTGTGTATACAGTGCCTTCGGGAAGTATTCAGACCCCTTTACTTTTCCATATTTTGTTAGGTTACAGCCGTATTCTCAAAAGGATGAAATATTTTTCCCCCCTCGTCACAATACCCCATAATGACAAAGCAAAAACTCCAACAAAAAAATCCCCAAATGCAGGTGTGCAAAAATTTATATTTTGTTTTAAACCTTTTTTAGAATAAGGCTGTAAAGTAACAAAATGTGGAGAAGTCAAGGGGTCTGGATACTTTCCGAAGGCACTGTATGTAATGTGCCCAGACTTCCCCCTGTAAAGTTTCCACTGAAGTTGTTCAAGATGAACTGGCTAGCTAGCTTGATAAACAGTGCTGACAATTCCATTTGGGGTAGCTAGCTAAGATATACAGCCAACATTTTGTTTATATTGATGCTGTTACAATAACAAAACAGTTGGATAAACAAATAATTTGTGAAACCATGATGAGATGTATGACAGTTTCCTGTCAAAGACGTGTATGTCGATTAAGGCACCCCCCCGCACCTCTCTGATTCAGAGGGGTTGGGTTAAATGCGGAAGACACGTTTCAGTTGAATACATTCAGTTGGACAACTGACTAGGTATCCCCTTTCCCTCCCAGTTCCATCTGGTGTGGAAAGGCACAATGGAACACTGGGGTGGGCTTTGGGCCTCAAAGACAATTTCCTTGATTCCTCGAAAGCATTTGATCCAGTGCTGGGTAAAGCTCACAAGCTCACTATTTGAAAAAACAGAGGACTTTATAGGGCCATAATAACATTGTCATGTTTGTGTGTGCTTAAAACACCACTAGTAGAATGAAATTGTTTCCAAAATAGTCTAACATGAATGGGTAATTTTTCTCTCATTGACCAAAGACAGGAAAGAGGCCACCCTCTCTGTATCTATTTGACTGAAATGGTTGTATAATCTTTTCAGTCTGATGCTTCATTCATCCTATTTTTACCAGATGCTCTTATCCAGAGTGATTTTATAAATGTTCATACTGGTCCCACATTGGAAGTGAACCCTCAACTATGAACTTGTTGTGCCACGGACTACCAACTGAGCCACACGGGAACACCATCCCCCAACAGACATATACAGGCTTCAGAAGCGTTTAAAAAAGTTGTACTAAAATGGCCTTTCCAATAAATATAGCATCAAAATGCTCTTTGAATTATATTGAGCTGGTGTTGTTCCTCGGTCGTTCAGTAACATCCACCGGACGTGCTACCTGACCCAGACCTGCTGTTTTCAACTCTTAATGATCGGCTATGAAAAGCCAACTGACGTTTATTCCTGATTCTTATTTGACCATTTATGAACATTTTGAACATCTTGGCCATGTTCTGTTATAATCTCCACCCGGCACAGCCAGAAGAGGACTGGCCACCCCTCATAGCCGGGTTCCTCTCTAGGTTTCTTCCTAGGTTTTGGACTTTCTAGGGAGTTTTTCCCAGCCACCGTGCTTCTACACCTGCATTGCTTGCTGTTTGGGTTTTTAGGCTGGGTTTCTGTACAGCACTTCGAGATATTAGCTGATGTACGAAGGGCTATATAAAATAAACTTGATTTGATTTGAGTAGCTGGTGTTGTTCCTCGGTCGTTCAGTAGCTGGTGTTGTTACTCGGTCGTTCAGGAGCTGGTGTTGTTCCTTGGTCGTTCAGTAGCTGGTGTTGTTCCTCGATCGTTCAGTAGCTGGTGTTGTTCCTCGGTCGTTCAGTAGCTGGTGTTGTTCCTCGGTCGTTCAGTAGCTGGTGTTGTTCCTCAGTTTCAGTCGCTGATGTTTTTCCTCAGTCGAGAGAGAGAGAGAGAGAGAGAGAGAGAGAGAGAGAACTTCTTTGAGTTTAATGTTTACTATACATTTATATTGTTTATTTCACTTTTGTTTATTATCTACTTCACTTGCTTTGGCAAAGTTAACATATGTTTCCCATGCCAATAAAGCCCTTTAATTTAATTGAGAGAGAGAGAGAGAGAGAGAGAGAGAGAGAGAGAGAGAGAGAGAGAGAGAGAGAGAGAGAGAGAGAGAGAGAGAGAGAGAGAGAGAGAGAGAGAGAGAGAGAGAGAGAGAGAGAGAGAGAGAGAGAGAGAGAGAGAGAGAGGAGGGATAGAGAGAGAGGAGGGATAGAGAGAGAGGAGGGAGAGAGAGAGGAGGGATAGAGAGAGAGATAAATCAAATCAAAGTTTATTTGTCACGTGTGCTGAATACAACAGGTGTAGACCTTACAGTGAAATGCTTACATACAGGCTCTAACCTACAGTGCAAAAAAAGGTATTAGGTGAACAATAGGTAAGTAAAGAAATAAAAAACAACAGTAAAAAGACAGTGAAAAATAACAGTAGCGAAGCTATATACAGTAGCGAGGCTATAACAGTAGCGAGGCTACATACAGGTACCGGTTAGTTGTGCTGATAAAGATAAAGAGGGGGAGAGGGAGGGGGGAGAGAGGGGGAGAAGGAAGGAGAGAGAGAGCGAGAGAAAAGGGAGAGAGAGAGGGGGGGATATAAATGTTGAGCAGACCATTTGTCACTCCTCTACAGGCTCAGGTTGCTGTGACCAGCTGCAGTGCCACCCTGGACCCTGTACCTAACCCTCCCTTAACCCCATATATCTGGCCCCTCACCACTGTCTGGTCTAGGTTGTGCCTGTATGTCCGCCTGCATGTGCCAGGTTGAGTGTATCTTTATCCCTTAATCCGGGACAAAGGAGAGGAGAGGACATGAACCAAATAGATACCATGTTTACAATACCTTCCCTTACGTAGATAATGATTGCTTTAAAAAAAACATATTTGTCTTTAACACTGCATTGTTGGAAAGGGACCCATAAGTAAGCATTTCATTGTTAGTCTACACCTGCTGTTTACCACACATGTGACAAATAAAATGTGATTTGATTGGAGGGTTGATTGTTCAGACTCGAAGAAAAAGTTATCTGGACTAGTTTCAACTAGTCTTCTCTTATACTTTTTGCCAGCTGATAGTACCTTATAGATACTGTAGGACAAGAGTACCAAGATCTTACAAGATCCTCTAAGATCTTGAACAAGATTGCTACCAGGGTAGTGGCGTATACGCTCATTCAGGTCTGGGTAGAGTTACCATCAAGACATACTTGGGATTTTCAGTTTTACACAGGGGCATGTGCTGTAGTGCTATGCGGTTTGAGTCTTACGTCTGTGCGTGTGTGTGTGTGTCTGTTGCCTGGGGCCGCTGTCAAACAGCAGATGCAGGAAATGGAAACAAGTCTTTTGGGTATTAAGAAAAGTATTCAGCTGGTCTGCTCCACAGTACAGGACAGTTATTTCAGCCAATATAGGATAACTAACTCAATGGGAAGAGAGATAATTATGAATTATGCAGTGTGATACAATAGCAGTAAAAATAAAAATAAAAAGTATTAACTGATTTTGCCCAGTTATAGAAGTACAAAGCTACAAGTATCTAACACAAATTATTATGTAATATTATGCATAATTCATGGTGCAAACCATTCATTTCAATACTTTTGAAGTTAAGTTAGCTTTGTACAATACCAGGTACAACCATGGTGTGCACATTCCTTTTTGAAATGAATGCATTACACAGATCATATCTCTGGAGCTATAAATGTCATAACTTGCTCTATAACTTATTGCTCCCAATCGACAATGGCAATCAAACCTCTTGTGATCAATGATCGACCCATTGAAAGATGGAATGATGTGGGTGGCTTAAAGGTTTCGTGGACACAAGCTCAATTTCACTCTGAAAGCGGACTCCCTAAACGTGGGCATTGTGCGGCTGTTCGGCCATGGAAACCCATTTCATGAAGATCCAGACAAACAGTTTTTGTGTTGACTTGCTTCCAGAGGGAGTTTGGACGTGTTACGACCTTCAACACTCTGTGGTCCATTCTGTGAGCTTGTGTGGTCTACCACTTCGCGGCTGAGCCATTGTTGCTTCCAGATGTTTCCACTTCACAATAACTTACTGTTGACCGGGGTAGCTCTAGCAGGGCAGGAATTTGACAAACTGACTTGTTGGAAAGGTGATACGGCCACATTGAAAGTCACTGAGCTATTCAGTAAGGCCATTATACTGCCAATGTTTGTCTAGGGAGATTGCATGGCTGTGTGCTTGATTTTTTTACACATGTCAGCAACGGGTGTGGCTGAAATTGCCGAATCCACTAATTTGAAAGTGTGTCCACAAACTTTTGTATATATAGTGTAGCTAGGTGAGACAACCACGTATCTACATAGGACAGTCGTAGTAAGTACATTTAGCAACTTAAGTACTAGTACGAAAATAATAAGACTGTGATGTGGTTTGTCATGTTTCTGACTGCTGCTCTACAATTTGAAAGAGGACAAAAATGTTTTTAGCGCAAGAGCAATGTGTTGCATGCTGTCTTGTTACAGAGTGGCTTGTCTCTGATGGTGACTGTGTTTGGCATGACACCAAAGAGAAGTCAACTGTATCTGGCAAAGCTTCAAAGTCGGCATTGAGGAGTCAGAGCTAGTTAGGCTTTTGAAGCCCCTGGACTGTCCGGTTCTTGAAAATGTCCTCTATCACCTTGCTAAGTCATTTGAATGGCTCAGATAGGTAGCATCACAAAACAGTGTATTATCGACCGCTGGTATGAGCAGGCGTATTTCACACATTTGATCATCAAGATCAAATATACAGAAATGTATGTCCACATATAAAACCGTTTTTTATGCTAGATGCCAAGGGATAAACAAAGTTATCCACTGCGTGTAGTTTTCCGAGGCCAGTCGCCCAACTATTATCTTGTTGTTGTCTATCATTATGAGGTACATATTTACTTGCCCCATCTCCCTCTTCGGTGGACCCTGGAGGGTCATACTTGGAGGTGCAGTTATTTTTCAACTGGGCAGGTATTTTCTAAGCCCTCCTCTGCCTTCATCCGTCATTCAACTGTATTATAAATCACTGCAACCTTCGACACTGTCACATACTGTCAACACGTTCAGACAGAACAGGTCAGGAACTCTGCTCCAAGAACATGAGCACTAACAGAACTGACCATTGGGGCATACCAATGATACATGCGCAACTGGTTTAAAACTGGTTGAAATTACATCATTACATATTTAAAACCAGTTTTTGGTCCTTTTGTAATCTGGTTGTAATGGCATCACATTGTCTTTTAAAAACAAATCTGCCAAAAAGCCTTTCAATTTGACCCTGACGTCCCCAAAGCAAAAGGGAACCTACCTAACCCTGCTGCTCTTCTGAGGCAGGTTTTGTCTGGCAGGTTCAATCCAGTGAACACCGGAGGGATCACAGGTCTGGAAGAAAGCTGGATCTGTCTGAAAAGCTAAGTTCCCATTCAAGTTCAATAGCAAGAAAGGGTGTTTCCGGTCATATTTTGCTTGGGGAGGGAGGTGGGTCGTTTTGTGTTGTTGCCCCCATTTTATAGCTATAAACTGTTGTCCTTTGATTCGGATCTTGGAAAATCACAAATATTCAAAAGGTTGATAAATGGCTGAGCAAAGAAAGTGTCAAATTTTGTTAAATTAAAGATTATCGAACTATAAACTGTCGCTAATAACTGGTCTCTGTCTCTTATGGATTTGCATAATGAAAGTTAGTCCAACATTTCCTATTTGGGATGTTTGTTCTGCTCATATACAACTTTATTGTTTGCATAAACAGGGGAGGTGCGGAGGTGGAGGGTGGAGGGTTGAAAGACACAATAGAAGAACAGAAGCTCACCAACAGTAGCCAGAACCGCTACACTGCTACACTGCAAGGCACTTAACAATATTGGACGATTATTTCCTTTTGAACAGGAAGTAGCCTCAATGTGCCTTTCCTAGTCACTACTTTTAAATGAATAATTCAATGAATACATTGATTATTAAATGGTGCAACCAGAAATGGAAATTGAAATTGACTCCTTGCTCCATACTTTCCCACCAACGTCCCCCTCCGTGTCTCACTTTTATTGCCCTCCTCCCTTGGCGGTACATACCCAGCCAACATGACATTGGCATGATGTGGGTCCAATAAGGGCTAAAATATTGGCCCCACGTAGGTTTCCCACATTGGGCCGATGCACCTTTGCTCGTACGGCTCCACATTAGCCCCCAAGGCATTGCGCAAGTGTGGCCCATTGTGGGCAGCCCTCACTTCGCCTGAAATAAGCCAACCCTTTTGGATCGGCTGCACATTACATTGCATCAGAAAGAAAACAGAGATGTTGCTATATACATATTTTTACTACTTAAACGTTTATCTTATCTGACATGCACTTATCTAAGTCTTTTTACAGACTTCATCAATGGCAGTGTTTATCCTCTTCGGTGGAGTTTAACGGCGGTTGGCATCCAATATTAAAACCCAGCACCTTATTACACTACTTTAACCCTATCTGATCCTACCCCAGGCCAATGGCCTGAGAGGACGGGACACTACCACTCCACACACCCTGTAACTCTTCTGAAGTCAAATATCGTACACCCAAATACTTCTCTGCAGCTGCCACCACAACATCTATTTTCTGTGACTTACGCTCCATCTCTGCAGTAGAGTTGATAACTATTGCTATGAACACTAAGAAGCTAACCTTACTGAAACATATATCATTCATTGGCCTATCCCTCTGTTCTGGCACAGATCTACTATTCACAGGGATCCTCTCAGAGTCCCTCACCTTTGATCCACCCTCCTCTACTTTCTTCACTGCATAAGACATCTTCTGCACTACTCTGACCCTGGCCACCTCAACCTGCCTCTCTCGCACCAGACACTTCTGATCTCCAGCAACATGGGCACCCCTATAGTTGACACACACAACTTTTTCCACCGAAACTACACATTCCTCTGTCCCATGTCCTCCTGCACACTTCCCACATCTTGGAATCTTTCTCCTACACATTGCTGCGACATGACCATAAACGTGACACCTATAATACCGCAGTGTATTCGGTACAAAAGCTCTAAAAGCATAACTCATATATTCTAACTTTCTTGTCAAGTAGAGACTCTGAATAGAAGCTCAAAATAACAGACTGTGTCATCTCGGTTTCACCATGCTCCCCACCGGATATGCGTTGCACCAAATGGCGGGCATCACAAACACCAGGAATTTCAACTTAAATTGCTCCTCCTCCACACACGCTACCACAAAAATCACTCCCTTCAACAGAGCAAAGCAAGAAACAGGTATTTCCCCAAGTTGAGTCACACGGAGTGCCTTCTCTCTCTGATCTGAAGAAACAAACAAACATCACAAGTCCACTTTGCGCCTGCTCCCTCTGATCTGAAGAAACAAACAAACATCACGAGTCCACTTTGGGTTTTAAATTATTGTTATTATTATTATTTTTTTGACGTCACACAACAGAACACTTAAACTGGAACGACACTCCAAGAGATGTTCACACAAAAATTGCTTGTGACCTTAGAGCTACAAGGTCATATCTAAAAAATAAGATTCCAAGATCATTCGGAACGCTCAATGGCTTGAGTGGTGTTTTTAAATGTTGTTATTTTTCACTTAACAACATGAATTGGAGTATATGCTGAAACCACGCCTGCAAATGTTCTAATTAGAACCTGCCTCTACATTATGACATAGCTGGGCTTGGTGTGGGCTAGCCTGTGCTGGGCTTGGTGTGGGCTAGCCTGTGCTGGGCTTGGTGTGGGCTAGCCTGTGCTGGGCTTGGTGTGGGCTAGCCGGTGCTGGGTTTGGTGTGGGCTTGGTGTTTTTGGCGCCCACCTTGCCCACCAAATACCCACATGTGGCCAATAGCTTCATGTTTGCTTGGCAGTGTCTTCATCCCAAATGGCACCCAATTCGCTATATAGTGCACTACTTTTGACCAGGGCCCATAGGGCTTTTGAGTCATTCTTGACAAATGAGTCGATTCTTAAAACAGAACTGGAGTTATTATCTGACTCCATTTCTCTCTCTTCTGCCAGTTTGATAGGAAGTGAATCAGATCACTTAGCTGCCAGAATACATCAAACACAAACACACACACACATCCACAGCACTGATGCCAGTTAAGACTCCAGAAGTTGACATTAGTGTCAATCTTCATGAACTGTAAATTTAGGAATTTTCCATGAAGCTCGGTTTTATCCTGTTTTTCTCCATCCTCCCTCTTCTCTCTTGAACACACGTGCAAGGGTGGAGGCTTATTGTCATCCGTTTCTTTTTCCTCTCTTCCAATACTGGATTTTGTCTTTGTGACATGATGACAGGGCAATTACACAAGACACTGTTAAAAAGCTTCAAACAATGTTTTTTTTTTTCAGAGCAGACCTGTGATTTAGAGCAATTCCTATAGATTCCCGGTTTAACCATAATATCTGTCACTAATGAAATATTGGTTTGTTGGGTCCTTACTTTGTATTTCTAGTGTGACCAGTAGCCACTGATGTGCCTTCTATCCCTCTGTCTTGCCCGCCAGGTGCGTCTGGTCTGCTAGTCAAGGGACGTGGTTGTGCCAGTGCCAGTGCCAGTGCCAGTGCCAGAGCACCTCTCTCGACAGATAGTTTTGTAATTTGGAAGGTTGACGTGCCTTGGGAGGACAAATTGGAGTCGGAGATAGTCCCTTAGAATCAATAGAGTCTTAAATATTTTGTAAGTATAGTGTGTGCATTATAGCACTGGTAAACATTACAATGAGATCTGCTCTCCTTCTCTTTGGGCACGCCAGCTTGAAAGTGCAGTGGGGCCTGGCAGAATTAAGTTTCTGTGATTGCTATGGAAATTGTGTGCGCTTAACCTTGAAATGTATCATTGCACTTTTCCCTGACAGTATAAGACTGTCTGTTGTGCAGAGATCATTGAAAGAAATGGACTATGTTAGAAACTTAAATTATACATATTTTTTTATATCTTGGAAAATAAAACCAAATTTGCACTCAATGTCACAGTTGAGATACATGTAAATGACGGGATGTAGAGATAAATCAGTGATAAAAACAGTCAATACCTTGGAGTATTGAAAATTAGCCCAAAGTCTGACCATACTCTGGTCATACTTGAAATACAGCAATCCATTCTCATGGTCTGGGGAGTTACAGTAGCTGAAGTTGATTGGAAACCACAGATTGACACTCATAGACTAATTGTGGAGAATTGGAACAGTCATTATGAGCAGCACAAAGATCAATACAATTACAGTGGACTGCAAGACAAGATGAGCGATGTACAGAGCAGGAAAATGCCGGGGAAAGTGTGTCGAATCAAGAGAAACTGAAAGAGATGGATATACTGTAGGTGGAGTGTGTCAGAGTGAGAGAAATAGAAAGGGGTGCTGCTAATCCCTATTGGTTTAATAATAATCCCTAATGCGTTCTAGGAAGACGACAAGACGTAGGACAGGGGTGCTGCTTAGTATCACAAGCTAAACCACTACTGTAGAAGGTAAGACTTCTGACGCACATGTACAGGGTCCCTTCAAAACATACTCTACCAGAGCTGATCCACTGGCCCTTGGCCAATTCTGTATTTTTCCATATTGCATCCCAAATGGCACCCTACTCCCTATATAGTGTACTACATTTGACCATGGAGCAGAGCTCTGGTCAAATGTAGTGCATTATGTAGGGAATAGGGTGCCATTTGGCAAAGACATATCTGTCTTGAGGATTGTTCATATTCTCAGAGGTACACTGAGATGTTCTCATAAATATATCACAAACTTTGTCTGGTTTATTCAATGGCTTGTTGCCTTAGTACTAGTACTAGATACAAGATAAGGGGGATTTTCAGTAACCCCAGAAGCCTGATGATAGATATTTAACGTATTATCTCCCTGATGGAAGATAATACTTTTGTTTTTACGTGACCTCAATAACAGATTTTTAGGTAACTAATAATTGGTGGTTTACTGTGTTACTGTATGTCAATATCTTACATTATTATAATGATTATTACAATGGCAATGAACACAACATCATTTGATCATTCATTGAGGTTTTATTGAAAAAAGTAACAATATAATAGCATGTACAATAATAATATTATTAATAATATAAAATCTGTACATTCCATTGTTTTGCAGTACAACTGGAAGACTCTGATACAAAATTACTGCAACAGGGAGGAAGGGGGTCTATGTACAAGAAAAGGAACATTTTAGCCGAATGGCCTTCAGTCAAAGAAATAGGAGATAGATTTGCCATAATGCAAACTCTATCGGCTTTCAATAGATCTTATTAATATGCCTAGGTTACAGTACTGTTGGCTTAGTTTAAACCATGTTTTCCAATCCAAGATTCCCAAGTAAAACAACAAACAACTTAAAATGAAAAATAAAATAATATTTGATATCAAGGCATGGTAATCCTTAGGCATACTCTGGATATAAGTACACGTTCATGAACAGCAAAGACATTAATAGGGTATGATAGAGGGGTAGATGCATTGTATTTTATAGTCTCCTTATTTAAAGAGACTTTAGGAGAAGATTTTCTCTTTTTGTGATGGCAGAATTGTGGATGACTAAAGTACTAAGACGAAACTGATGTTTTGTTGTTTTGCTTAAACATATTTTTTACTGAAAAAATAACTATTGTAACACTGTACTTGAGTTATTTTCTGAGCATGTGCTAACACCTAAAGAAAACAGTTAAAACATGTTGCTGATCTAGTCTAGTCTGGCTTATATCTTTGGCTTTGAATATGAAAATGACGGTAACACTTGTTACTACTGAAAGCCTCTCATCATAAGAGCCACATAACTTTGCGTATCATAACTGTATCACAGTGAGATTGATTAAGTCGTATGCTGAATGAGTTCCAATTAAGTGCTATGAACACTTCTAAAAGGAGTGTTTGAAAATAAATATTTCCTCTACATTTTTTTTCTTTCGAAAAATGCTCTACTTCTACCATTAACAAATGGATGAGACACTCAACAATTATTATGATGATAATAATACTCTTTGGCTTCTTCTGTTATCAAACCCTACAAAATGCAACAACGTAGCAGCACGTTTTGAGAACATTTGTATGCTCATTTTCACTCCCCCTTGTCTTGTAGGCGTTAATTCAGTTATGCTAAATTTCAATACTAATACCACCCTGCTCATTTCCTTCACACAAAACAGAAAACAGGCATGTTTCTATTGAATTGACCAGCATTGAACGGCCTTTTCATGTACAGTATGTTATGTTGTATGTCTGTTATGAGACCAGCTCAAATAACAAAAGTCCATACAGGTTCAAATATCTGCTTTGGATAAGTACTGTATTGAAGTAGCAGTTCATATTAAAAGGTATCAAATTGATAATCTAGTTTTTTTTGGGGGGGGGGGGGGGTTTGTTCCGCTACTTTACAACAGCTGCATAGTATTTTCTCCAATAGGTTAAAGCTACATTGAGCTACATTTCCTTTGATGCAATTCACTAAAGCCTTCAAAGATCGCCCAGTTCACTGCAACATGAGGCTCTAGTCAAAGGCAAAATCAGTTGTGCATTCACTGGAAAATTGGTGATAAATTCCAATCTCATTATAAGGAAAAAGGGCTGAATTGCAGCTTAATTGTTTGGATAAACATTAAATAACTTTATAGTACTTTAGAGATGGTTGCCCATGATCAATTAAAAAGTGCAAATTAGCTAAATACAAACGTATTTGGTTTTCACTCTGAAAGAGCAGAACTTTCAAAATGTTTCTCTTACTCTATGGGTGGACATCTTTGTATGTTTTCCCCCAGTTTCTCTGAAACGAGAAAGTAGAGAATTTGCATATAGCAGCATTTTTCTTTTCAGCTAAAGGGCAGTGAATAGAAATCAAAACTACAGTTCTTAAAACCATCTTGTTCATTATTTGCTGGACAGATACACAGAGACATGCCTGCTAATTTCAAGTCATTATATCTAACATCCCTTCCAATGTTATATAGATGCATGTTCCTGTCTATTCATAGATGCTAGAGGTGTATACTTTTCATTTTCTTGTGGGAACCATTTTTCAAGAACATTTTCCTTCATCTATGCACATTTCATAGTGCTGTTTTTGTTGTAATATGCAATTACATTGTTTTAAGAAACTATTACATACAAGTCCCCGGCTACCCCGTTCCCACAGCAGTACCGTCGGCATGAATCTGTCCTTTACACAAGGCCCAGCTCAGCTCAATGTGCCTTTTACAACAACAAGACATGATTCTAGAATCAGAAACGTCTTCTCTGTGAGGTGCTTTGAAGTCTCTGCACAGTTATATTTCAGATTCTCGCCTCAGGGGCCTGGGCTCTAGTGGCACAGTGGCCTGGTGATGCGCAGAGTCTGAGATATTGTCTGTGTGAGTTACGTCTGGGCCCACGCTACCCCCGTTCCCCTCGTCTGTCTCCTCTTTGTTAGTCAGCGCCACCTCGTTCTCGTAACAGAAGGAGTTGGAGCTGGACAGGATGTATTTTTTCTCTGCCAGGTCTCTGGCACTGCACAGCGGAGTGCTGGGCACCTCGTAAGTCTTATGAAAGCGAGAGTAGTCCACCTTGTAGTAGCTCTTCTCCTCGAAGAGCACTGGGTCAAAGCGGTGGCCCCAGAGGATCTCGCTGGCCAGGTAGGAGCTGCGGCACTGGGTGGTCATGGCCGTGGCCTCCACCATCCCCTCCAGGATCACCACGATCTCAAACTCGGACGTCTCCAGCTGTTGCTTGCTCATGTCATAGAATGGGCTGTCCTCGCTGATCTCGTGGACGATGGTGATGGGGGACACCAGGAAGATACGGTCGACTCCGCTGTCGAAGCCCACGTCGATGTCCACTTGGTCCAGAGGGATGAACTCCCCCTCTGCAGTGGTGCGCGACTTGAGGAGCTGTGCCCGAACGTGGGCCTCCACAAGGTGGCTTTTCCTCAGGTTCCCCACGCGCCACATTAGACACAGCTTGTTGTCCCTCATGGCCACTGTAGCGTTGTGGCTGAACACCAGCGTCTCGTTCCTCTTCTTGGGCTTGGCCATCTTGGCCATGACAGCGCCGATGATGAAGGCGTCAATGATACAGCCCACAATGCTCTGGAAGACCACCATGAAGACCGCCACAGGACACTCGTCGGTTACATAGCGGTAGCCATAGCCGATGGTGGTCTGGGTCTCGATGGAGAAGAGGAAGGCTGCGGTAAAACTACTAACGTTGGAGACGCACTTCTGGGCGTCGTTCTCCAGGTCCCCGTGGAAGATGGCGACCAGCCAGAAGACACAGCCGAAGAACAGCCACGACAGGAGGAACGCTAGGCAGAAGATGACGAACATCCACCGCCAGCGGATGTCCACACAGGTCGTAAAGATGTCGGCGAGATAACGCTGGCCCTTCTCAGAGACATTGATGAACTGCACGTTGCAGTGACCGTCCTTCTTGACAAAGCGGCTCTGGGGCTGGTGCCTCGTGTGCACCTTGCCCTTGCCGTACCCGTTGGGCACTGCCACAGTGGCCAACTTCATGCCGTGCTCCTCGGTTGACACTATGCTGTAGCGGTTGGCTCGCACACTTCCCATCACCTCGTTCTGGTGGGAGGGCTGTGGCGCTGCTTCTGCTTTGGAAAACAGTCTGAGTTTTTGGAAAAAGCGTTGGAGAAACAGTTTTGAAACGCTAAGGGGGACCAACTCAAGCAGGAAATGGGGTGGTGAAGTGAGGCGGACAGGGGACGGAGGGAGGAGGAGACAAAGCCTCTCTCTCTCTCGGTCCTTGACGGCCTCTGGTATCCACAGGGCTGAGGATGATGAGTTGATCAGTGCTCTCTCATCGGGCGACCGGACCTCAGCAATGATGTATGCTGAGGGAAAAAGAGATAGGAAGGTGTTAGACTTACTGACGGTGTCAAAGAACGGATACAGAGGTAAGAATCTATTAGTAATGAAACGAGTCATGATAAAAGCAATATGAACTCAATGTCCTTATTTAAAGGTAACAGCTTCCAATCTGAACTCTGTACATGAAATTGTCATGAAACTGTCATGGATTATTATATCATTATGCCATCGATTACCATGTAGTGTGTGCAGCCTGAGAATACCATCAAATACTGTATACCCAAGAGCAAGAACAAGCACGTCTCCTCAAGCCAACAATATTTCATTCAGTTATGACAAAATAACAACCGTATTCAACCCCGATCCTGGCTTTTCCACTCTCCACTGAGAGAGGTTACAGAGTAATAGGAGTAAGGTCCCACTGATGGTCATTCACAAAGCATACTTGTTTTTGTTGGCCTCAGTGTTGACAAGATAATTTCTTGTTGGATTGTGGGTTACGGTGTTTCTACGGGATCCCATGTACGGGATTCTTTGGACTTTTTTCAAGTTCTTGACCTACCGTTACTGTTAACTGACGACTGATCATCGTCGGATGCACATGTCACTTTCAAAATGTTATATTTACCAGCACATTTGTTGCAACATGGAAGAGGAAATAACAGTCTTGAATGATTGGTTTAATATTGCTTAACAAGCAGGCCCGTCACTTCCACTCTGTGAAGTAGGTTTTGTCAGTAGGCCCGCCACCTGTCAAGTAGGCCCGTCACTTCCACTCTGTGAAGTAGGGTTGTCAGTAGGCCCGTCACCTGTCAAGTAGGCCCGTCACTTCCACTCTGTGAATTAGGGTTGTCAGTAGGCCCGTCACCTGTCAAGTAGGCCCGTCACTTCCACTCTGTGAAGTAGGGTTGTCAGTAGGCCCGTCACCTGTCAAGTAGGCCCGTCACTTCCACTCTGTGAAGTAGGGTTGTCACGACAGTAGGGTTGTCACAATACCAGTATCGCGATACTACAATACCTAATTTTCCATGGATAAAACGATTTGGTCCTTTAAGAAACCTACTGTAGGTAACATATTGTGTGCTATAGCTTGGAAAATAAACATGTGATTCTGGTTGACAACATAAGGCTGCTCGTTTCCATCATTACAAAATTTTCCTTAGGAAATGTTGTCCGCTTCATGTTTTGTTTCCTTGCCACGATACCTCTGAGTATCGCAATACTTTTACTGTGACAACCCTACCGTGAAGACGGCCACACCAGCCTGTTTGTCACATTTCACGGTGCATGCACCACTCCTCCTGACTCATTGCCCACTGGTGCATTCTTAATGTTCATTTTCACATACCTTGCTAATCACAACCATACCCATTAAAACCAGTAGATGTTGATAGCACTGACTTCATCCACGTATTCCAATGGAAAACTCCCAACGGCTCATGAAGCCGTAAGTATTTGAATTTGAAGCTCGCCATATGGCTAAATGGGGCTGAGTGGCACCAACAAAACAAAACAAAATTCTAAGGATCATGGAGAAAGTGGTCGTGACTAACAATGGATCATGGTTGATGTAATCGTTTTCATCATGCCTGAGAGTCAACTCAACGCTGCTAGATGACGTTGGCGTCAATAACGGAAGCCCCATAGACATTGGTTAGCCCCTCCATCTCCGCTCGTTGAATCTGCGCTCTCATCGGAAAAGCACATCACAATCCCTTAGGTGCACGTGCAAAGAGTGTGCATGAGGGCACAAGCCTCCTCGTAGCCTGCCAGCCTGTGATTGGTCTGTGCCAGCACGTGGTCCTGTGTGACAACAAGTGTAGTCAGAATGGATCACCATTTAATTAAATATCTTGATTTGTAGCAAACTTTTTAATAATTAACTGTGTGGATTGAACTTCATCATAATAAATTAATTTTACAGGCCAAAACGGCCGTCAACATTTTTTATTGTTTGGCCGGTGTGGCTATCGTAATTTACACAGGCTTTCTAGGGCAGACAAGGGCTTTTGGCACCGTGTAGTGGTGCTTGGTGTTTTCAGGTAGTAATGATGCGTTTTTAAATGGGGTGTCAGTGGTACAGAAATAACAGTTATTCCATTTGCTGTGTGACTTGACTACACAAATGTTTGTGGAAACTTTCCCGATTAGTGGGGAAATGTGAACATGAAAGTGTACACAGTATCCCTCTGTCTCTGGCTCATGTGTGCATTTGAGGGCATCAATGTAACTTGCTGACATAGAGTGCTCTGGGACTTCATCTTCTCTCAGCAGCAAAATGGCTTATGACAAAAGGGGGCTCTAACTCTGGGAGGGCTCTAACTCTGGCACTACTGTAACACCACTCATTAAAAGAGAGCCCTTCCTGCCTGTGTCTGCTCTGTTATACATGTCCTAGCCATGGTTGCAACGGACATTGTGAACGCTTTTGTTTTGTTTGGTTGTTTTTTTTCCATTTACAAGAAATGTATTGAATTTAGTAAAGACTTTTGGGAGATTTGATGATATGAGAGTCAATGATGAAAATGGACATGAGTGCGTCAGGAAAATATATATTTTCTTTGTGTTCCCTTGTTTGCAATACTTAAATCCCCAAATATGATTACTTTACACAGAGTAAACACATCAGCGATGTTTAGCTATGATTAGACTGCAGTCTCTCTTTAGTTCATTTACAACAATTTCTGTAGTGTGTAGAATGACTTCAGATATTTATTTTGATGTTTCTAAGTAAGTTTAAAGATGGAATCCGTACTAGGGGAAACTGCACCACTGTCCGCCCCATGGCTGTTATTGTTTTGTTGACGAAACAGAGGTGGGGAGCATTGTGCATCAAAAAAAAAATGGCAGTACATATGCTGCTATTCTATAACACTTGCAATGACTGGACGTTTCACTATTAAGGATTCGATCTTTAAAGTGTGATATCTGCAGTATCAGCTCCTAGAATTAGTCCTAAAATCTCTTATTAAATTGGATCTCAAAAAGCATGTTGGTGATGAGTGGAGTTAAGAGCACCTCCATCATCAAACTTGGGCATTATTTGGGGATGTTTGCATTGTTGGCAGTAATCAGTAATATGACATGCAAAGTCAGTCAGCATTACAACCTCTCCTCAATGAATATCAATTAGGATGATTGTCTGGTTTACACAATACTTGATTAATAGGAATTTCAGTGTCGAAATTGAATAGATAAGGCTGTTTTGTTTCCTTTGTTCATTTAGATTTTGTGATTTGACAGGATCCGTCATTTTGTGTTGCTTTTAGGAAGATTAATAGATACTAAACAGCGATATTCCTATCTGTTTCTATGGGACCATGATAACAGAATGGAAAAGTATAACTGTCTATTATTCTATTATTACAGACCCTTTTTGATCAGTGGGATAATTATGCTCTGTGGAAAATGGAATCACAGTACTCATGGACTGGCCTAATCTGAGAGATTTATATATAGTGCCAACATCCACTGGAAACAATGTCATGGTTGAAGTGTTTCTGCAGAAACCGAATTGACAGAATTTACGGTAACCCTGACCTACTGCCAGCGCACAGTTGTTCACGAGTGCCTAAGGGATGGTCTTGCAATTGTTATAGTGCTAATTGTTACCTCTGCAGCCACACACAAAAAAACGTATTTTACAATGTTTAATTTACGACTACCATTTTAACATACAATAAAATATGTCTCTACAGCCAGTCTCCAAGCGGCACTCAAAATAAGGCAAATGCCATCTACAAATACGAACAGGTGCGGCCTAAAAAAATGGGAACCAACTGCGTCTTTCAAACATTCAATTCAGACAAGTTAGAACTGTAGGCCTACAAGCATATATGTTTACATGGATAATATAGGGCCTATGACTTACAATGATTGCATGGCAAATGTAAAATGTTGTTTGCATATATTTGTAAGAAGTGTAGCCTATTGCATCATACATGTATGAATCAGCCCACGCATAAACATGACGTGTTTATCGCACTTAAACGTATTATGATGGGTTTAAATAGTTAGATCAAATGATTTAAATTCATAAACAATTATGAATAGCAGTTATATACTCTGCAAGCTATCAGCCACAGTGGGTATGACTTTGACGTGTAAATCGTCCGTATCCCTACTCCCCTGCGCCGCGCATCCATTTAAGTGCCACTGTTGCTCGCTTTTCAAATAGGCCTAGAGATCAAATAAAATAAAACCGAGTCTATTGCGTTGGCTAATAGTTATGTAATAGACTCCAGTATTCTTCCATGTCATGCATTCAGCATCATCAACTTCCCCAAAAGTTTGATACGAATTGCTAGAAAGAGGTTTTTAAACCTACCAGTTGCTCATTTGTAGACCGGATCAACGGACAGTTTAAATTATATTCCAGAAGTTATGTTCTCTGGTATCCACACTTTTCAAACCGTTTGTTTCTGTTTTTAAGTAGTTGCCTTGTTATGATGACAGCAATAACCGACAGTCCCTCATGTCACTAAAATGACTGGTCTTGATAATGTGGTTCGCAAATAGTTCGCCAGAGCAATTTAAATAGCGTATACCGGCATGCTCCGCCTTCTGGTCCATACCCAGCCAATAGTATTACAGAGACGAAGACGCGCTCATATAGTCGGTTGATACACTTACACTGCTGTTTGAAACGTGTGAGAAATTCTATAGACTACAGACTGAAAGTGGTGTTTGGGGAGACATGTCAGGGGTTTGGATAAGGAAGGTCGTGCTTAACACCAACTTGGTAGTTTAGTGGTGTTAATTAATATTGATTATCGATAATTCGTTTTAGGGTTGCCGGGGATGGTGGGTTCATTTTAAGCAGAACACAGGAACATAATTTCACCCAAAGGGTATCTTTTTATAGTCTAAACCCCTCCGCCGGGACAAGTTATAAAACTCTCCTAAATGTTCTACAATGTCCAGGCAATAATGTTAGGCTACTGTCAAATAATAAAGAGTTGTTAGAAATTAAAAGAATGAATCAAACTTGTTATGCACGGTTGTCTTCAAAAGGATCCATTACCTATACACAAGTTGAAACAGTTTATCTATTTGCCTGCTGCTTCACATTATCCCATCTGAAGATATTCCCCTAAATTTGACCCTCTCAATAAAATACACTTAAATTTACATTATTCTTGATCTGTTTATCTAGGATATTTCCATGGTATCTAGAGCCTATGGTAAAATGCAAATGTCTTTAGTAGGAAAAAGTTGTTCTAACTTCCAATGTTATATTTTGGTTATCTTCCTCCACTATAAAAGTTCTGAGGATGTTTATGCCTCAAAAGTTTAATTTTAGGTCAAGATCTGTCTGTCTTGCTCCACAGCTGTTTCAGTTGAATGCCATAAGAGCAGGATGCTTACTAATGATAAGCTCTGACCCATATCCTACCTCCTTTTCTGCACATATTGAACTGTTTATTTGTGCTATATGTCAGTGGCTCTATTAATAGCAGGTCATATATTTAGCTACCCGAACTTGCTGTGTGAGTTCTGAGTTGGCCATCGGCACTCAGCGTATGTTTGCTTTTCATGCCCAATTTACAACTACAGGAGTCAGAAAAACAGTCATGCTGCTCAGGGCCACAAGGTGGAGAGCATGAGACTGATATTGGAACATGATTGGTCCCCACATGAGCTCTCCTGTGACGCTGTGGGAAGGAAGTATGAGTGAGAAACATGGAGAGATGTCCATCAACTTGCATTCACTCTATATTGCCATGGTGCCATATCTGTGTCCATGTTTGTGCCCTATGACCTCTCATATGATTATCCTATGACTTAAAGAAGATATTGGGTAAGTAGGCCTATCAATCTCAATGTTCAGCTTGCTGTTCATGAGCCATCGTGACAGTGTAGTTACAGTAACTGTTTTAGATGTTACACCACATGTTTTGTATATCTTGGACAATATTATAGTTTTTTGATAGATTTATTATCCTCTTAAAAACATACTGCCTTAATGACATTATGGCTTTAAACATCCCTGTAAAATCGAAGCAACTGAAAGGCACGTACAGAGACAGTGTGATCTGCTTCCTTCACATCAAAGTTCCCTTGTCATTCCTCGCCTTTGTTCTTACAGACATGGACCAGATTCATCAGATGCCAGGTGCTGCACTGCCACCAATGACACGGAGGTGGGTACTGTAAATGCCAGGTATTGTACTTCAGGGTATTGGGCTGCAGTGTGGGTCCAGTGGAAAGAGGCATTCCAGACTAACAGGTGTTTACACCACAGTGACCACAATATGTCTCTAAATAAATATGTACCCACTCAATTACAAGTTAAATAATACTGATGATTCTTCAGTAACGTACAAGGACAAGGTAACATGAGTCATGATTATTACTACTTTCTGCATATTCAAGGAAATACATTTAGTCACTCATGATACACTGATGATTGATTTGTCAATGATGAAACTACCAACAACAAAACACTCCCACCTTCAGTGCATCTACATCTAGTAAAAATAAAAATAGAGAGTGTTCAATTTAACAATGTTCCAGAGTCTATACAGGTCCACACTTTCCAGTGTTCAATTACCACACTGATTAGTGTAAAGCCTTATTTATTTTTTATTGTTAATTTTACCTTTATTTAACTAGGCAAGTCAGTTAAGAACAAATTCTTATTTTCAATGATGGCCTAGAAACAGTTGATTAACTGCCTTGTACAGGGGCAGAACGACAGCGTTTTACCTTGTCAGCTCGGGGATTCAATCTTGCAACCTTTTGGTTACTAGTCCAACGCTCTAACCACTAGGCTACCTGCCGCCCATATATTTGCATATATTCCAGTGTGCCTTTCGCGTGAAATGTAGAGTTTACCACCCATGACTGTATTTGTTAGTGACAGAGACATAGTTGTTGCATTCATTCATTTTCAGTCCTGTGGCTGTCACCAAGTGACATCCTAAGCAAATATGTTTCATTCAAATTAGATTTTAAAGACATTACATATTTCATAGAGCCTTATTTGGAGGGCCTAGTTTTACCCTAATACAGTGGCCTGAAACTCATGGTTTACATTCCACATCAGGTCTGCATGTCACATTATTCTGGCTTGCAAATTTCAAGCCAGCCAGAGTGGGGATATCCAATTTTTATTGACCTGCAACCCGCATTCAGAATGACTGCCAGGGTTGAGAAGACTGAGCTACAGTATGAGACTATCTAAAACATCTAAACTGGAACAAACATTTCAGTAACGTGTAATAAATCTAAGTTACAGATTGAATTAGTTTAAAAAAAATGTATGTTATTTATATTTGAGTAGCATAAGATAAATGAATCAATCAATGTACATGCACAAACATAGATATTGAAACAAACAATTCTAAAAAACAACCTGCAATAGGGCATGCTGGTAAATATTATAATGATGGATGTGGTTTTGGTTCAACTCTGGTCATTAACGCAAACACTGGGATTATTTTACACCACTGAGTTTTAATTGAACTCTTACGGAGTTAATTTAATTCCTGAATCAACACTAGAAATGTTACATTGAAAAATCAACACTAATTAACACTGGCCAATTTGCTGTGCAGTGAATCATTTTAATGATCAGTTTATAAAAGCAACAGATGTAAATGTGTATTGAAAACAGCGTGTGTGCAAAAGTATCATGTTTTAAACAAACCACACAACAAGCAAAACACTTCATTTCACTGTGCTCAACATTTTTTTATTTTTTTTTATTTACCCCCTTTTTCTCCCCAATTTTCGTGGTATCCAATCGCTAGTAATTACTATCTTGTCTCATCGCTAGAACTCCCGTACAGGCTCGGGAGAGACGAAGGTCGAAAGCCATGCGTCCTCCGAAGCACAACCCAACCAAGCCGCACTGCTTCTTAACACAGCGCGCCTCCAACCCGGAAGCCAGTCGCACCAATGTGTCGGAGGAAACACCGTGCACCTGGCCCCCTTGGTTAGCGCGCCCTGCGCCCTGCCCGCCACAGGAGTCGCTGGAGCGCGATGAGACAAGGATATCCCTACCGGCCAAACCCTCCCTAACCCGGACGACGCTAGGCCAATTGTGTGTCGCCCCACGGACCTCCCGGTCGCGGCCGGCTGCGACAGAGCCTGGGCGAGAACCCAGAGACTCTGGTGGCGCAGCTAGCGCTGCAATGCAGTGCCATAGACCACTGCGTCACCCGGGAGGCCCTGTGCTCAACATTACTGTAATGTGTTGGTACATGATTGTGTTCAACATACTCACATACATTGCCGTCAGAAAGTATTCACACCCCTTGTTCCACATTTTCTGTTACAGACTGAAATGTTATAAAGGATTAAAGTGAGATTGTGTGCCTACACACAATACCCCATACTGTCAAAGTGGAATTATGTTTTTAGACATTTTTACAAATTAATTAAAAATTAAAAGCTGAAATGTCTTGAGGCCAAAAGTATTCAACCCCTTTGTTACAGCAAGCCTAACTAAGTTCAGGAGTAAAAAAGTTCCTTAACAAGTCACATAATATGTTGCATGGACTCACTCTGTGTGCAATAATAGTGTTTAACATGATTTCTGAATGACCACCTCAAAGACCAGGGAGGTTTTCTCTGTCAAGTTGGTTGTTGATCATTGCTGCATAGCCATTTTCAAATCTTGCCATAGATTTTCAAGCCGATTTAAGTCCAAACTGTAACTTTGCTAAACAGGAATATTCATTGTTCTCTTGGTAAGCAACGCCAGTGAATATTTGGCTGTGTTTTAGGTTATTGTCCTGCTGAAAGGTGAATTTGTCCCCCAGTGTCTGCTGGAAAGCAGACTGAACCAGGTTTTCCTCTAGGATTTTGCCGGTGCCTAGCTCTATTCCGTTCATTTTTATCCTAAAAAACTCCCTAGTCCTTGCCGATGACAAGCATACCCATAACATGATGCAACCACCAACAAGCTTGAAAATATGAAGAGTGGTACTCAGTGATGTGTTGTGTTAGATTTTTGAAACAAAATGCTTTATATTCAGGACATAAAGCTAATTTCTTTGCCACATTTTTTACAACTTTAGTGCCTTATTGCAAACAGTATGTATGTTTTGAAATCGTTGTATTCTGTACAGGCTTTCTTCTTTTCACATTGTCATTTAGATTAGTATTGTGCAGTAACCACAATGTTGTTGATCCATCCTCAGTTTTCTCCTATCACAGCCATTCAAATCTGTTTTAAAGTCAGCATTGGCCTCATGGTGAAATCCCTGAGAGGTTTCCTTCCTCTCTGGCAACTGAGTTAGGAAGGACGCTGTATCTTTGTAGTGACCGGGTGTATTGATACACCATCCAAAGTGTAATTAATAACTTCACCATGCTCAAAGGGATATTCAATGTCTGTTGTTTTGTATTTTTACCCATCTACCAATAGATGCCCTTATTTGCGAGGCATTTGAAAAAAAAGAATAATAATAATGTGCAAATATTGTACAATAAGGTATGCAAAGCTCTTAGAGACTTACCCAGAAAGACTCACAGCTGTAATCGCAGCCAAAGGTGATTCTTGCATATATTTACTCAGGAGTGTGAATACTTATGTAAATTTGATATTTTTGTATTTAATTTTAAATAAAGTTGCAATCATTTCTAAATACATGCTTTCACTTTGTCATTATGGGGTATTGTGTGTAGATGGGTGAGCAAAATATATTTAATCCATTTTGTATTCCGGCTGTAACAAAATGTGAAATAAGTCAAGGGGTACTTCTGAAGGCGCTGTACATATTTTACAAAGCACTCACAAAATAAAACAGCATTTTATCTCACACCTCAAAACATATTCTGAGAATAAATGAATCTCTATATAGTACTTTCTGTTGTAGATGACAGTATTAAGTTACCATAACCTCTCCATAAAAATCATGATTATCTTATTTTTTTTCATTTTCTGTATCTCTTTGATTTCAGCAGCCTATCTATCATATTAAGGAGCAGACATTGTATAATTGTTTGTATTATATTGTGACTCCACCATAGATACTAAGTTTGACAAAAAAACGTAGCAAGCAAAATGACAGCATATTCCACATTTGTGTGTGTGTGTGTGTGTGTGTGTGTGTGTGCGGATTGGAGGGGTTACTTCCTGCAAGAAATTCCACTAAGAACACAGCCTGCTCTTACTGTTGCCTGTGAAGAAATGATCAAATTGTCCATGAGTTCATATGTTTCTGAATGGCCATTGATCATTGTGTTGGCATCATCATATCAGTAGAACATCTATGTCAGAACGGGGCTCCTTCTAAGACACAAATGTCCGTGATCCTCGCAAACTGCTGCAATAGTGGCAACCGTGGCTACATGTTCCTCTGGTTCTGGGGTGCCATTCACCAGTTCTACAGTCAGAGTCGGGGGTTTGCGATTAATGCATGGGCGCTTGGGGCGTGGCGAGAGGCGTGGGTAATGCCCAAGCTTCATTTGCTCGTACTCCTCTGCACTGACCTCCGGAACCAGGACCTTAGCAGTGTGGTGGAACATGGAGTAGTCTACCTTGTAGTACCTCCGGTTTACATTCAGCATCTCTTGGAACAGATGTCCCCAGTGGATCTCGTCGGGCGTGTAGGAGGTGCGGGTCTGGTGCAGGATGCCCGTCGAGTCGTCTGTGTAGGTGAAGGACACCACCAACTCAAAGTCATCTTTCCGAAGCTCCTCTAGGCTCATGCGGTAGAGTGGACTACTTGGCTCAATAACGTGGAAGATGGTGGTTGGTATTGCTAAAATTAAATCACTCTGTTTGATTTCCAGGTCCTTGTAGTTGACGTCTTCCCTGCCCGTGGCGTGCATGTTGGGGCGGAAGATTTGGGCGCGAGCCTTCCCCTCCACCATGTGGTGCCGGCGGAAGTCCCCAATCCTCCAAGACAGGCACAACTGCCCATTTTGCAAGTTAATGACGGCGCAGTTGCTGAAGCCCACCGTCTGCGCCCGTTTCCGTGCCGATGCCATCTTCGCCACAGCGATACCGATGACAAATGTGTCAATAAAACAGCTGATGACGTCCTGCACAGTCACAACGATGATCGCCACCATGCAGTTCTCCGACATCCCTCTAAAACCATAACCAATCGTGGTCTGGGTCTCCAGTGAGAAGAGGAAAGCCCCGGTGAAGTCCCTCACCTCGTACACACAGGGGGCGTTAGTAGGGTCCTTCGTGTCGCCGTTAGCCATGGCAATCACCCAATAGATTATGCCAAAGAAGAGCCAGGAGAAGATGTAGGAGAGGGCGAAGATGAGGAACATGACGCGCCATCTGATCTCCACCAGCGTGGTGAAGATGTCGGTGACGTACATGAGCCACTCCTCAGGAACATGGCGGAATAGGACATTGCACTTGCCATCTTTGCGGACGTAGCGGCACTTCTTGTGCTTGTAGTCGATCTCGGCCTTCACAGCGGACAGGGTGGTGGTGTAGGCGTTGACGGAGGGATCAGAGGGACTGACCTCGGTGTACTCTTTTTTCATCCTGTAAGATCTGGGAAGAAGAGAGACAAGAAAATAATGTTTCATGATTGTATTATCTACTGTATAACACTGAAAATGTTACTGTTATGAATCGTAGTCTCTAGATCCGGTGGCCAAACCGAGATTTGGTTCTGGGTTACAAAATTATAAATTAAGAATTAAACAAACATAATTTACAAAATATCTGAACAACTATATTTACTAGAGTATGGTGGCATTTGAAGGACAACAGTTTTACAACA
Organism: Salvelinus fontinalis; assembly: GCF_029448725.1. Lineage (NCBI taxonomy): Eukaryota > Metazoa > Chordata > Actinopteri > Salmoniformes > Salmonidae > Salvelinus > Salvelinus fontinalis. The sequence goes on from NC_074665.1 coordinate 71,587,345, forward strand.
GCACACTCCATCCAGATACACTCACATGGTTTGTTGGTGGGTCATGGTAATTTTGAGTGTGTGGATTTGAGTTGGGTGTTTGTGTGTTAGGGAGGAGAACACTTATGGGGAGAGGTTGTGCAATTCCATCATCATGATGGAACGTTTCTGCGATTGGAATCAACTTGATGGTGATTTGGGAGACTTCTCTCTGAGGTTCATTGGCAAAACATTTTTTAGACGGAAAGCAGTTGAGTTGAAATGTAGTTGCTCTCTCTCTGACCCCAATTTGGTAATGATTTCAAAGAGACATTGTCTATCAAGCAGTAACAGTTTTTATTTTATGTAAGTTTTGGAAGCAAAAAAGAATGATGGTCCGCACTCAAAAAGGAGTAGCGGTAAAGCTTATTTCATTTTTCGATATACTTACTTTCAATGATAGCTGTAAAAGCATCAAGTCTATTGTCATCACTGGCTTATACTATCATCAGACACCTCGTTAAATTCTGACTTTCAGAATCCACACTTATTTAACTATGAACGAAAAATAAATCTATCAAACATGTTGGTGAAATCTGATGTACAGTATGTCATGAATAACGATGAGTGAGAAAGTTACAGACACACAAATATCATACCTCCAAGACATGCTAACCTCTCACCATTACAATAGCAGGGGAGTTTAGCATTTATTTGGGGGGGTATGATATTTGTGCGTCTGTAACTTTCTCACTCATCATTATTCACGATTCATTCAGGACTATCATTAATCATGGTAGCATCCACATTAATGTAAATGTGTTTAGAAACATATTCTATACTTATTTACAATAGAAATGACTCCAAAATGACACAATACATTATTTACCATTAATTTCTATTGGGTACAAAATAATCTGAAACAGAACCAAAACAAACAGCAAATGCATCTAACAAGTTTGTAGAGTCACAAGCTTGATGTAGTCATTGAGCGCTAGGAATATGGGACCAAATACAGAACTTTTGACTACTCTAATACACATATGTATACGTGAATTTGTCCCAATACTGCACTTTCGGTCCCCTAAAATGGAGGGACTACGTACAAAAGTGCTGCAATTTCTAAACGGTTAATCCGATATGGATGAAAATTTGCTCAAATTTAAGATGACAGTCTGCACTTTAACCTCATAGTCATCAAATCATTTCAATCCAAAGTGCTGGAGTACAGAGCCAAAACATCAACAAAATTATCACTGTCCCAATACTTTTGGAGCTCGCTGTATATCCCTCTTTGCCGCACATGACCAAACAAGTGGGAAGTAGTCCAGATGCGACAAAACTAGGGCCTGTATGACCTGTCTATCCTGATTAGAAGCACCTGCTGCTAACCAGTTCCCCATAAATGCTGTTTTTGAATGACAAAAAACATGTACATACACACTGAAGAAGGCTGCAAAGCTGAAATGTCTGTGTACACTAGCTCTGATGCAGTGAAATGAATTTTAAAAATGAAAAAGGAAGCATTATGCTACGTATTTTTCATTGCAGACTCATCACACTTTTTTGCTTATTTGAAATTACGAGGGGGCCTCCTAACATGTGGAATTGTTTTAAGCTGGTCATACCAAGGATCATTTAGATATTGTATTTTGAATTTTAGGACCCCTTTAGGTATCAAAAACATATATAAAGAAAATATTTGATGAAACATAGAATTTTGCCTTACTGTTATTAGCCCATAGAAACATATTGAATAACAGATTCATACATGGAAAAACAGATAGTCAAAAAATACATCAAAAGGAAGTTTGTTTTAAAGTATCTGAGAGATATAAGACAGATCTTACATCTACACCACTGTAGCTCAGCCTTCTTCCAGCGCAGATGTGGAAGGCCATCGGTGGATTGAGACGCAGCTCATGCAAAATTACTTTTTTTGTATAATGCTAATTTGACGGACATCGATTCTAGTTAACCTTTTATTAAACAAGTAAATGGTTTAAAATCTTCAAAATAAGCGGATTTTTAAAAATTGTTCACACATTTAAAGTCAAATTCGATGTAAAAAAAAAACATATGTTTTTGTATGTTTTTTTACGTTTCTAACAGTTAATTTGATCAAATTATTTTCATGCGCATGTCTGTTATTTATTCAAAGTGTTGTTTTTCTGTGATACTTAGAGGCTGAGATATTGGTGATTGAGCTAATCTGACATACCGGTACGACCAAAGATGGCTTTCAATATGGGTGATATGGGCACCGGTGCCATCAGACTTGTAGCTCTAACTTTAGAATGCTATGGGCTATCAGCTCAGTTCCAATTGAATCTCAAAGATGAGACTCTCACCAGATACATTGATTTAAGGCAAAATATGTATTTCAATTCCTTATTAATTTGTTTGTTATAGTGACTGCAATGCCCCCCAGGGGCCAAATCTGGGGTGGCTACATCTTTTCAGTCTACTTGCATTTACCTCTGTGCCAACTCTGTTGCTTTTATCACGAAATGCACAATTGAGTATTTTTGCTTAGTCGCCGCACTAGTGTACAAAAGTTAGATTCATTTTCATTCCTCCAAATGACACAGAAATCATTGTCAATTGTGGGGGGTTTTGTCTGTTACTACAGCTTGACAAAGTCCTAACATTTCAGAAGGGTTCAACAAAAATATAAGCGCAACATGAAACAATTTCAGCGATTTTACTGAGTTACAGTTCATATCAATAAATTAATTAGGCCCTAATCTATGGATTTCACATGACTGGGAATACAGATATGCATTTGTTGGTCACAGATACCTTAAAAAAAAGGCGTGGATCTGAAAACTAGTCAGTATCTGGTGTAACCACCATTATTCTCATGCACACTTGACACATATCCTTCGCATAGAGTTGATCAGGCTGTTGATTGTGGCCGGTGGAATGTAGTCCCACTCCCCTTCAGTGGCTGTTCGAAGTTGCTGGATATTTGCTGGAACTGGGGCACACTGTCGTACACGTCGATATAGAGCATCCCAAACATGGTCAATGGGTGACATGTCTGGTGAGTTTGCAGGTCATGGAAGAACTGGGACATTTTCAGATTCCAGGAATTGTGTACAGATCCTTGCGACATAGGGATGTGCATTATCATGCTGAAACATGAGTTGATGGCGGCAGATGAATGAAAGGACAATGGTCCCTTAGGATCTCGTCACAGAATCTCTGTGCATTCAAATTGCCATTGAAAAAATGCAATTGTGTTCATTGTCCGTAGCTTATGCCTGCCTATACTATAACCACAGCGCCACCATGGGGCACTCTGTTCACAACGTTGACATCAGGTAATGCCATACACGCTGTTTGCCATCTGCCCTGTACAGTTGAAACCGGGATTCATCCGTGAAGAGCACACGTCTCCAATCTGCCAATGGCCATTGACGGTGAGCATATCCCCACTGAAATCGGTTACGACGCCAAACTGCAGTCAGGTCAAGACCCTGGTGAGGATGACGAGTTTGTGGAGAAATTCTTTGTTTGTGCAAACTCACAGTTTCATCAGTTGTCCAGATGGCTGGTCTCAGACGATCCCTGAGGTCAAGAAGCCGGATGTGGAAGCCTGGGCTGGTGCGGTTACCCATGGTCTTGTCATGCATTGACCATAGAGAGCCCTTGTTTTTCTATGGTGTTGTAGGTCAGGGCGTGACTAGGGGGTATTCTAGTTTATATTTTCTATGTTGGTGTTTTGTATGATTCCCAATTAGAGGCAGCTGATAATCGTTGTCTCTAATTGGGGATCATATTTAAGTACCTATTTTTCCCACCTGTGTTTGTGGGATATTGTTTTGTGTTTGTGCATGTGCACCACGTAGTCACATTTAGTTGTTTGTTTATTGATTGATTGTTTTTTCTTTAAGTTTCACTTTGCAATAAATATGTGGAACTCAACATCCGCTGCGCCTTGGTCCCGTTCTTACGACAGCCATGACAGGTCTGCGGTTGTGAAGCCGGTTGGACATATTGCCAAATTCTGTAAAATTACATTGGTAAAGAAATTAACATTCAATTCTCTGGCAAAAGTGCTGGTGGACATTCCTGCAGTCATCATGCCATTTGCGCTCTCCCTCAAAACTTGAGACATCTGTGGCATTGTGTTTTGTGACAAAACTGCACATTTTAGAGTGGCTTTTATTGTCTCCAGCGCAAGGTGCACATGTGTAATGATCATGCCGTTTAATCAACTTCTTGGTATGCCGCAACTGTCAGGTGGATGGATTATCTTGGCAAAGGAGAAATGCTCACTAACAGGGATGTAAAAAATGTGTGCACAATATTTTTGAGAAACAAGCTTTTTTTTCATGCATCTTTTATTTCAGCTCATGAAACACAGGACCAACATTTTACATGTTCAGTGTACATGCGTTAGAGATTAGTGCATTAGTGATCGAGAGAAGAAAGCTAAAGATGCTTTTTTGTTGAAAGTGAAAACTTTGAGACAAGGCAAATTGACAAGGGGAAAGAGAGAGAGGAAGGGAGTGGCAGACACTTTATTGCCTACTTTTTTCCACAGCTGGTTGTTCATAATTTCATGGAAGCGGTTTTGTTTTTTCTTATTTGTTCTTCTTCATATTTTGTCTTTTCTCCCATGGTGCACTTTGCTGCTCTCAAGATAATATTTTAAAATGTTAATCTGGGAATGTTTACCATCTATGGTTCCCTTTTTTCCTGCCTCCATGCACTGTGTCAATACCGTTTATCATAATGAGGCAGTTGCCTAGAGATGCAAAAACCCATGGCAACAGACCCTGTTGGCCCCGTTCATTTTCTGTGGTGTTTTCAGCTACTTGGAAGTATCATGTGCTATGATTATGTAGAGGTGTATTTTTCCCTACTGCAGTTTGTTTCTATTGCCCTGCCACTCACAGGGCTTCCTGTAAACGTATATATTTTGTTTTACCAAGGTTATCTAAGGAGAAACACGTAACAATTACAGTAACTAGGGTGGTTTAAATTTTGTGACATGTTGATTGTTTGTAGAACCAGTAAAAATACACATTTTGAGTCAGGTGCCAGTGGTTGGATAGTATTACTTTCAGATTACTAATTCAACGGTAATTCGATTTTGCAGTGTACTTGGACAAATAATTCTGTACTCATCTTAAACCTGTAACTCGAAATGCATGATGGATGAGGTTGTGCATGGCCCACTGTTGAAGTGACTTTTATTTGGGTGGAGTCAAAAGTGTTGTTGTCTACAAGCCAGTAAAGGAAGCGCCACAGGACTGAATTGGTCTAGGTTAGACTGAGGCTGAGGAGAAGAATTAATGTGGAAACTGGAACGATCACGGGCAGAAGAAGGCTCCATCACAGCCAAACCACTGAGCGCATCCTCTTTACTCACACACACACACCACTGAAAGCATTCTCTCTTTTTCCGTCCGAGCGCAATCACTCCTCTTCTCCGCCTATCTGAGTCAACCAGACTTTATGGTCTCAAACTCTGCTTCCTCCTGGCAAAAGATGTAGCTTCCTCCTGGCTTAAAATGTAGCCCCCATTGCCTGAATATAAGGTTATACAGAAAATAGGTTTTACTAAATTTCTAGAACCCGTTCTTCTCCAAAATGTAAATATCTTTAAATGAAAGTAGGAAACAAAACATTACGATTTTGGAAACCGCAATGTTATAATTCTTACAATAATATATTATTGAATGGAAACTCCTACTGTATGTCTGTGCATCCTCTTCACATTACCACAACTCTCCTTTTGAAAGTTAATCCTCCTTCTGTTGGACTGTTATACGGTATAATAACGCTCATTTTAATCACATTTCACTGGTCATAAAACTCTTAATCACAGCAGTATATTCTATGTATTTTGCCTAAAGCAACACATATTTACACTGACTATGGTCAAGATGTTCAAATAGAAAACAAAACACACAAATCGAAATGGACTTAACACAACATACTGTGTAGTAAATGAGGTTGAAAGTGCTTTATGACGAAAATGTTTTTTACTGCTACAAACTCACTATTAAGACAGTTGTGAGCTGTGTACACACAGTGCCCGAAAACCAGAGGCTCTTAGCCCCAGCAACGCTATGTTGTGACCAGCCCTAATTATATCAACCTACATTACACATTAGTCGTCTGAAATGGCAGCCTATTCCCTATATAGTGCACTACTTTTGATCAGAGCCCTTTGCCATTGTTCAAATGGGCCCTGGTCAAAAGTAGTGCACTATACAGGAAATAGGATGCAATTTAGGATGCAACCCCTCAGTCAGGTTCAATATCGCTTAATTAAGGCCCACGCCTCCCAGGACAATATGGCGAACAAGGAAAGAAGTTCACAACAGCCCCCTTCAAATATGTTAACAGGCACCAAGTCCCTGGTAATGTTTTGTTCAGCTCCCGGCTTTGAACCTTACAATTATCCTTATTAAACTTAATGCATTTTATCTTGTCTCATGTGGGTGTTTATCTCATAAAAGCATCAAAGATCCGACGTGCCCCTGAGTGTTTTGTTCCCTCCCAATGTTGATAGTTTCATACAAATATATTTCAATGAGTAAAATCTGTTTATTCATCTAAATCTATTAAAACAAGTGTAGTACTGCATTTGAAAACATGTTTAGTGATGAAGCTTGTCACGTTCCTGACCTTATTTCCTTTATTTTGTCTTTGTTTAGTATGGTCAGGACGTGAGCTGGGTGGGCATTCTTTGTTATGTGTTTCTATGTTGGGTTCTTTTCAATTAGCCTGATATGGTTCTCAATCAGGGGCAGGTGTTTTATGTTTCCTCTGATTGAGAACCATATTAAGGTAGGCTGTTCACACTGTTTGTTTGTGGGTGATTGTTCATGTGTTAGTGTTTATGCGACACGGGACTGTTTCGTTTGTGAGTTTGTTCCTGTTCGTGCGTTCTTCGTTGTCTGTAAGTTCTCATGTTCAGGTCTGTTTACGTCGTTTATTGTTTTGTAGTTTGTTAAGAGTTTTTTCGTGCTCATCTTTCTTTAAATAAATCATTATGTCTTCATACCTCGCTGCATATTGGTCCGATCCTTGCTCCTCCTCAGACGAGGAGGAGAACGAACGTTACAAAGCTAGGAATATAGGAAGGAATCTACAGCACACTGGTGAAAAATAGGCAATAAAACATGAGTAGCCTTTGCACCAGAATAAAGGTCTTCATTTCAGTTTAATTGAATAAAGTTACACTGTGGTCAGATTAAGTTTCACACTTTCTCTTTGATTTCTATTCAGTTTGCACTGTCCTCTATGAAGCGTCATAATAGGGTATTTCCACAGAGGCCGAGTAGATTACCATCCATATACAATGCCTGATATTTATGTCAAGTAGGTTTATTTTTCTGTTCATGTTAATTAGATTATATTATAATATCAGAGATCACATACAGTAAGTCTGTATATAACATAATAATATTATAGAATAATATGTAATGCATTTACAGCTGAAGTAACCCAGTTGTCCTTGTGGATATAGGCACCACTCACAACATAACGGTAGTTGCTTTAGGCCACAGGTATAGGGAGACACACATAGAGAGAGAGAGAGAGACACACATAGAGAGAGAGAGAGAGACACACATAGAGAGAGAGAGAGAGACACACATAGAGAGAGAGAGAGAGACACACATAGAGAGAGAGAGAGAGAGAGAGAGAGAGACAGAGAGACAGAGACAGAGAGACAGAGACAGAGAGACAGAGACAGAGAGACAGAGACAGAGAGAGAGACAGAGAGACAGAGAGAGAGACAGAGAGAGAGACAGAGAGAGAGAGAGACAGAGAGACAGAGAGACAGAGAGACAGAGAGACAGAGAGACAGAGAGACAGAGAGACAGAGAGACAGAGAGACAGAGACAGAGAGACAGAGAGACAGAGAGACAGAGACAGAGAGACAGAGACAGAGAGACAGAGACAGAGACAGAGACAGAGAGACAGAGAGACAGAGACAGAGACAGAGAGAGAGAGAGAGAGAGAGAGAGAGAGAGAGAGAGAGAGAGAGAGAGAGAGAGAGAGAGAGCATCGTGTCTCACGGTTATCCATAGAAGACACAGGAAGGAATTGTTCTCCACACCACCCATAAGGAGAAAAAATACTTTAAAAATATATATATATATTTTATGTAGGATACGTGAAATATTTAAAGGTCATGAACAGTCAAAATCATGTGTTTCATGAAATGGGATGATATTTGGGTGAAACCATATCAAAGTATTTTGACGGAAGTATGAAAAATGACTTGCTTCTACATTGATAAAGTTTGATCATAAAGTTCAAAACTCTGATGCAGTTGTCATGTCAACACATCTGTCAGTGCTGCTGTGAAATGCATCACTAGAGACATGCCAAACAGGAGATGTATATGAAAAAAAATTGACATCATTCATGCAATTTCAGTGTTTGAGTTGTATTGTGTGTCATCAAATTTGCTTGAGATGATTTTACTGCAACACTGCTCACTGCTTCCAAGTTGCTTGACGAAGGTGTTTCAAAGAACTGTCAGTCAAGGTGAGTTCCTGAATATAAGTTCCCCGCCCACTTAGCCTGTATTTTCAAACTTCCTGGGAGTTAACCATGAGAGAATTTGGAACATTTAGATCCAAAACAAATATTATGTGTGATATTTCAGTGACTGAAAAGGCTTTTTTACATGAGAATCCGAATTACTGTTCGGGACTTAAAATTGGCCAAATAACTTATTTAAAAACATTGAAATATTATGCATATCATAATATATGTTATATGCATCAGAATTAATTGTTATTTTATTTCAAAATACAGTAAATTCTGAAATGCATTAAAGAATGTACTTTAGAATATATTTTCACATGCATATATCAATTTGACAAGAGCATTGCAACCAATGGGTAGAACTTAACCTGTACTGGGTTATTCCTCAAAATTAGTGCCTTTTGAATCCCTTTGATATGTTAAGTAGAAATTATGCACCAATATTGAATTTTAAAAGCCTGTTATATGAAATCCCCTTTAGTACAGACCACAGGGAGAATTCAATAAATCAGATTTTCAATATGAATGAAGACTTGCTAAAGTGCGAAAATTCAGCATTTTCAAATGTCCCTCCATTCACCCTCTGTGACTTCTAGGAAAATGTTAACTCACTAACCCCCTAAAATACTCTAAGTTTTTACAATAATTGTAAAGACCAAGAAATGTTGTTGCTTTTAGATGACCAAGAACACAATGATCACTCTGACAGAACTACAGAGTTCTTTGGCTGAGATGGGAGAACCTACCAGAAGTACAACAGTCTCTAAAGCACTTCACCAATCTGGGATATATGGGGGAGTGGCCAGACAGAAGCCACTTCTGAGAAAAGGGCACATGACAGCACGCCTGGAGTTTTACGAAAAGGCACGTGAAAGACTGAGAACATAAGGCAAAAGATTCTGTGGTCTGATGAGACAAACATTTTACTATTTGGCCTGAATTCAAAACACCATGTCAGAACAAGAATGTGAAAGTTCTTGAGTGGGCCAGCTAAAGCAAAGATTTGAATCACATTGAAAATCCGTGGAAAGTATTTTGGGGGGTTAGTGGTTTAACGTTATCTTAGAAGTCACAGAAGGTGAACGGAAGGACATTTCAAAATGCTGAATTTTGGCACTTTAGCAAGTATTTATCCATATTAAACATCTGATTCATTGAATTCTCCCTGTGGTCTATATTGAAGGGCACTTCATTTCATATAGCAGGCTTTTAAAATTCAATATTGCTGTTCACCGCCGCTCCCCATCTAACTTAATAGAACTTGAGAAAATCTGCAAGTAAAATTGGGCGAAAGTCCCTAAATCCGCATGGGCAAAGCTGATACAGACATACACAAGACAACTCAAAGCTGTAATCGCCGCCAAATGAGCTTCTACAAAGTATTGACTCAAGGTTGTCAATACTTATGTAAATGAGATATTTCATTTTCAATAAATTAGCAAAAATGTCAAAAAACATGTTTTCACATTATGGGGTATTGTGAGGGTGAATTAAAAATATATATATTTCGAACTCAGGCTGTAACATAAAATGTGGAAGTCAAGGGGTATGAATACTTTCTGAAGGTGCTGTATGCATCTCTGGAAGACATTTTAAGGCATTAGATGCAAATGTTATATTTTTAATAGTTTTATGTGATGTTAAATATATTGAAATCATTTTTATTCTTATTTTGTGCACCTATTTACTCCATTCATCTCTGATTGTCCTTGCTGTGCACAGTGCACACACATCGCTTGCTTGTGTGCAGTAATATTCCGCAAAGCTGGTGCCCTTCCAGAATGCATGTTTGTGCTGAAAACCTTTGCCTTACTGCACCCAATGCCTGCACAATTCACCTGCAATTCAGCCTCTAGCCTGTTGCTGGAACTTATGCCTTCTGTGTACAAAACAGCACAGCTGACTCGACACCTACATGAAGTACACACAGCCAAAGCAAAGCAGGCTATGCCCTACAGTAAACTTTCCTCTAACACAGATCCTAAGCGAGCAGAACAGGGAATCATAGCATAAAGCTTAGCTCAAGCCTAATCTCAGGTCTGTTTGTGGTTTCCTGCCAACTCCTACGGTCATTGTCACACCAATGGCAAGATTTGGGGACCAGGCTAGTTTAGCCACTGTTCTACAATGGCACAGAGCTGCGTGTCACCGATTCAGGAACAACTGGACTAGAGGGATAAAACAAGGGAAAACACTTTGGCCAACAAACAGGGTTTATTTCCTGTACCGCTCAGGGCCCTTGCTTACAACTCCATTACATGCTCACTTAATATTCAACTAATAACATTCTGCCACCCCATCCAGGGTTCACTGGCACAGAACGGTGTACTTCACGCAGGTGGCCCCAGCCCCCTGTTCTGCCCTGGGCCCTCTGTCACCCCTTTTAACCTTCAGTTCCTCTGAGGCCAGGCAATCTAGAGCATTCTAGAACATCATATTACTAGGCGTGCAAGACCCGTATTCATAAAGCGTGAAGTCTTTCCTGTGGTTTAGTGACAAACAAACAAATGGCAATTACTGTCATTCACCCAGAGAGGTATTAACATAAATATTTGTTTACACCTTTCTAGACATTCAGACAAAGTATTTACTGTACCTTGATGTAATAATTCTGTTTACTTCTCTTCTGTCTGTCTTGTTTCTTTTGACATCTCAGAAATGCAACAACATGTAGGTGCTGATATTCTGATACTTACTATAGATTTTTCTTTAACCTTGAATAAAAGATCAAAGGAAGATGTTTGATCAAAAAACTTTACCCATCACCCTTGACAACTACCATTTTTGTAAAACCAGTCATGCATGGTAGGTCTGTAATTAAATAGCTTGGATTACAACATGTTCTCTCTCAGGTTTTCCTTTGTTGTTGTTGTCAGCAGATCTTAGTTGTCAGATCCTAGTTGTCAGTTTACACTTTAGCCTTACTTAGTTGTTGTGTCTCAACACTTAAATCTGAAAACAAAACGTTGACACCCAACAAACACCAGCACTAATCTGTGTATAGATTTGCCTTCTTGGTGAAAAAGTAGTAAAGCACAGATACATGACACCAATATTTAATTGACACTATTATATGAAATGAAGTGCTCTTTAATATAGACCACATGAACAATTCAATACATCGGATTTTCAATATGAATAAAGACATGCTAAAGTGCAAAAAATGCAGCATTTTGACATGTCCCTCCGTGCACGCCTTGTGACTTCTAGGAAGATTTGAACTCACTAACCCCCCAAAATAGGGCGGCAGGTAGCCTAGCTGTTAGAACATTTGTCACTGGTTCAAATACCCAAGCCGACAAGGTGAAAAAGCTGTCAATGTGCCAACATTTCAACCCTGTTACCCATAGATAGACAGGGCAGAAATGTTTAAATAATTAAATGTTTTGGGAATCTTGCATTAAATTGCCCCTCCCTGTTGCACACAACAAGCTTCCATTCCCCATGTCACAAGGGGATTCATGGCTGATTTAAGAAGTCGAATTAGGAACCACTTTGGCCACACTGTAGACTAGATGTCATAGCCATGCATTTCTGGAATATTATATTAGCAAAGATGCAAATGTATCTCAAGTATTTATTTATGTGACGTTAAATATATTTACATGTATTTTTTTCCGTACGGGACTAAAACGAGAAAGAGAGAGAGAATGCATGGTTGTTTCATACCTGTTACAAAAGTAGTTGATGAATCAGTGTCCGGAGTCCGTCTACCTGTGAGTGAGACTGCTACCAGAGCAGAGACTGGCACAGGTGCAACAACGTCCGTGCCTGCAAGAATGAATCAACCCACCTGTAGCTGCACAAAGTAAAGAATAACACCTCCCCTAAGGTGTGTGTGTGTGTGTGTGTCAAGGTTATTATAGTCAACTAAAAACAAATCATTTTAAAAACGATTTAGTAAACTGAAATAAAATAACAAATCTGTTTAAAAAACTAAAAATATACTGAAACTATTATGTTTGACTACAAAACTAACTAAAATAAAATAAAAAACATCATGAATTATTACATTTTTTGGGAGGGGCAAAAATCTGATTGGGTTTTCAAACTTTTTTAATTCTAATGGGGTATTCAAGCTTCTGAACATGGCGGGTCACAGTGACTTCATAATTTAAAGGTAGACTCAGTGAGATGACTTTGCCATGAGCAGAACAGAAGATATTGGGCGTGTTTGAGTGCTAAGGCTAAAGCAGCCGACTGGAGACAAAAGTCAAAGAATGAAGTCGGGGGAGGTGCATCTGTGACAGCTGAAAGTTGGACACTAATGTGGTTTTCTAACACCAAGGCTCAGATCAAATGGCAGTGTTGCCATTGTTTACGAAAGGTTTTCTTTTTAATGTTGACTTCTTAAGGCTAGGGGGCAGTATTTTGACGTCCGGATGAAAAGTGTGCCCAAAGTAAACTGCCTGTTACTCAGGCCCAGACTGGATGTTGTCAAATCGATCCCGCTAAAGGGATTGGCGCGTGAAGGGATCCATAAGAGGTTTTTTAATGTTGAAATAGACATGTTTCTAACCCCCATATCACATACTCACAAACTGAAATCATAATATTATGTGTGTACACATTGTAAAATCAATCAGTGAGAGAGAGCCTCAAATTTGTATATATCCACTGTACACACAAATCACGGCAAATTGATTCCTGTTTCAGTCCTGTCTTTGGTCACGTTTGGGTGGGTCAAACAAAAACACCCTGATTATTTGTTGACAAAAGATTCCCCCACAATGCAGACGATGGCTGCAGGATGAAGTCATTGAGGAGCAACTGCAGAAACTTGCAGTCGACTGCAGTCAAAACTTCATGACCTTTGATCACATCATTTTTGTAAAGTTCATGCAGTCGACATGTAGCCGCAAGTCTGAAAATGTTTATCCGCAGAATGCTGCAGACTTTGAAAGGCGGTGACCATAAACTTGACAAAAGTGGTCTGCTTGAACGCACCCATTGAGACGAGCATGATGTCACGCCCTGACTTTAGTTATATTTGTTTTCTTTATTATTTGGTTAGGTCAGGGTGTGACAAGGGTGTTTTTTTTAGTTTTTGTATTGTCTAGGGGTTTTGTCTTGTATAGTTTTTTTTTGTTTATCTATGGGGATTTTGTATTGTCTAGGGGAATGTAGTTTTATGGTGGCCTGAATTGGTTCCCAATCAGAGACAGCTGTTTATCGTTGTCTCTGATTGGGGATCCTATTTAGGTTGCCATTGCCCATTTTGGTTTTGTGGGTAGTTGTTTTCTGTCTTTGTGTCTGTACCAGACAGGACTGTTTTGTTTCGTTCTCGTTGTTATTTTGTTTAGTGTTCTGTTTTTAATAAATTAACATGAACACTTACCACGCTGCGCTTTGGTATGATGATTCCTCATCTTCAGACGACGATCGTTACACATGATGCAATACTTCGCTGTCACACAGAGTATCTGCGCATGTGCATGGGAGCGCTTCACTCTGCTACAACGTGGTAGCTACAGGACCAAAACAATGAAGAAGTTTAGCCTCATGCTTCAAGTCTCTTGAGCCTTATACTACAAATGTAGTTTGAGTAGTTAGTGAGGTAACTTTGATCAACTTTTAGTTCAACTAGGGATAACTGGTACCACAAATGTGGTTCACCTTTTAGCCAGAGGGTTATACTATGAATCAAGCTAGATCTACATTGGGTTTTCCAATAATCAAATATTTTTTGGGTGTGTTAAAAAATAGTCATGTTAAAATACATATCATATTTTGTAATGACAGAATGCAGTTGAAACACTTTGAATGTGTTAATACAATTATTTTATCGATAGGAGTGGGAGAAAGGGTGCTTGTGCATTGATGGCATTAATGATAAGTAATAAAATAAAGCCTATTTCACATCATAGCCTGCTGAATTTGCAAGATAACTTTTCTTTAATTTTCATTTCGTCACAAATGAAAATGTGGCATTTACTCACCCATGGATTGATGTTGCAGCATTGTCTCAGTGAAGAATTTGCCATTCGACTAGCCACTCTAGCAGTTACAAGCCTGCTAGTGTTAGCGGCAGGCGGACGGGAAATATCACCGGAATGATACAGATGAAGCCTAAGCTGGAATGTGAAGCTAACTTTAGTTGGCTAGCTTTAGAAAATCCTGAGTAGATCTAGCTTGTATCGTAGTATACCCCTCTGGTTGTTACGGAAATTGACCCACTACTGTTTACTTTGTGCATCCAACTAATCTCACTGAGTCTACCTTTAAACATAACTCATGACCTGACTCATCACCTTATGCATTACTGCCCCACTATGGCAAGAAGTGACAACCCCCAAAAACAAAATGTAAATGTTTTGATATCTAAAAACTAACTGAAACTAAACTTGAAAGAAAAACTCAACAGAAATAAAAACAAGCATTTAATAACACACACATGTTTAATAACCTAGCCTCTTGAGGAACTCATACACCTCTAAGCATCATTGGCACTACAAAATTATAAATGTTCAACCTTAACGTGACAATACAACACAACAGATTAACAGGAATGACATTTACTATCACGGGTGGCCTAAAAAGTGCTATCTGATTGCCACGCTCATACTAAGCCACACCTCTAGTCCAGGGTTCTTCCAGGAACCCTCTGCTACATTGAAACATTTTAAGGTTCATCCATGAACCCCTCAACTGACCAAAGGTGCAAACATGAACCATTTACTAGCATTAGTTCCTTTAGGATCTCCAGGGATTTCTTGAGTCACCACTAATTCTAACAGTGTACCTACAGTGCCTTCAGAAAGTACTCACACTCCTTGACTTTTCCACATGTTGTTGTGTTACAGCCTGAATATACAGTACATGTCACGTTTTAGGGAAGACCCAGAGGCAGACAGTGTCGAAGTAACAAGAGGGGGCAGGCAGAGGTTGGCAATCCAGATCAGAGTCCAAAAGGTACAGAGCGGCAGGCAGGCAGAATGGTCAAAACTAGGAAAACTAGAAAACAGGAACTAGAAACAGACAGGGAGCAAGGGGAAAAACGCTGGTAGGCTTGACAAACGAAAAGAACTGGCAACAGACAGAACACAGGTATTGTCACGCCCTGGTCTGTTTCACCTGTCCTTGTGATCGTCTCCATCCCCTCCAGGTGTCGCTTATTTTCCCAGTGTATTTATCCCTGTGTTTCCTGTCTCTCTGTGCCAGTTTGTCTTGTATGTTTCCAAGTCAAACAGTGTTTTTTCCGTTCTCCTGCTTTTTGCATTCTCCTTTTTCTAGTCCTCCCGGTTTTGACCTTTGCCTGTTTCTGGACTTTGTACCCGCCTCCCTGACCATTCTGCCTGCCTTGACCACGAGCCTGTCTGCCACCTCCTGGACTCTGATCTTGTTTTGACCTTTTTGCCTGTCCACGACCATTCTCTTGCCTACCCCTTTGGATTAATTAAAATTGTAAGACTCCAGCCATCTGCCTCCTGTGTCTGCATTTGACTCTCACCTTGATAGGTATAAATATACTGGGGATAATGGGGAAGATGGGCAACACCTGGAGGGGGGTGGAGACAAGCACAAAGACAGGTGAAACAGATCATGGTGTGACAGTACCCCCCTCTACCTAGTCGCATACCTGGTTGATCTGTGTGCTGGAGTTGGTAATCAGCAATGAGGCCTGGGTCCAGATGTTCCTAGCGGGGACCCAGCACCGCTCCTCCGGGACATAACCCTCCCAGTCAACCAGGTACTGGAATCCCCTGCCCCGAGGTAGAACCTTCAGGAGACGCCTCACCGTGTACGCCCGTTGGCCGTCGATTAGATGAGGGAGAGGAGTGGGTCTGGAAACCGGAGACAAAGGGCTGTGAGACATGAGTTTGGTTCTAGACACACGAAAAGTGGGATGTATATGGGGCAACAGAAGACGAACAGCAGAGAGGCTAATGACCTTGGAGATGGGGAAAGGGCTGATAAACTGGGGGAAAAGTTTACGGGACTCCACCATCGCTTGTCGCCGATACCTGGGAGGTGGTCTTGAAAAGGGCCGACAGGGCTCTCTTCCAGGTACAACGACAGCGGCGTACAAACATCTGGGCCGAAGGTTTGCCGACCTCTTGCTTGGGAAAGAGCAGGTGCTGATAACCCAGGGAACACTCAAAGGGCAAGAGACCCGTGGCAGAGCAAGGACGGGTGTTGCGGGCGTATTCGACCCACACTAGTTGCTGGCTCCAGATGGTGTTGGCGGAGACCAGGCAGCCAAGCGTTGTCTCCAGGTCTTGTTTGGCTCGCTCCGACTGGCCATTGGACTGGGAATGGAACACGGAGGACGGGCTGGCTGATGACCCAATGAGTGTGCAGAATGCCTTCCAGAACCGGGATGAGAACTGAGGACCCTGGTCGGAGACCATGTCCACTGGGAGTCCATGGATCCTGAAGACATGCTCCACCATGAGCTGGGCAGTCTCTTTGGCAGAGGGTAGCTTGGGGAGAGGAATCTACTGTCAGGATGGTGGTGTTGCCATTAGACGGGGGGAGACCTGTGACAAAGTCCAGGGACATGTGAGAACAGGGATGGTGAGGGACAGGCAGAGGTTGAAGGAGACCAGCCGGAGCTTGCAGAGGAGTCTTGTTCTGCGCACAGATCATGCATGCGGCAACGAACGTGGAGATGTCAGGAACCATGGTAGGCCACCAAAAGTGTTGTTGCACAAAGGCCAGGGTCGGACTGGAGCCCGGATGGCAGGCAAGCCTGGAGGAGTGGGCCCACTCCAGGACCAAGGAGCGGACCGCATCAGGAACAAACATCCGGTTATCTGGGCACCCCCCGGGGTTCGGCTGGGAACGCTGTGCCTCACGAACCTGCTTCCCTATTCCCCAGCTGAGTGCCGTCGCCAGGCACAAGGTGGGAAGGATGGTCTCGGGTTCCGGGGTAGTAGCCATGGGGCTATAGCAGTGTGACGGCGCATCCGGCTTGACATTCTTGGATCCCGGTCAGTATGAGAGGGAGAAGTTGAACCAGGTGAAAAGCAGGGCCCAGATAGCTTGCCTGGAATTTAGAAGCTTGGCAGTGCATAGATATTCCAGGTTCATGTGGTCAGTCCACATAATGAAAGGATGTTCCACTCCCTCCAGCCAGTGCCTCCACTCCGCCAACGCCATCTTCACCATGAGAAGCTCACAATTCTCCACATCATAGTTCCTCTCCATGGCATTGAGGTGATGGGAGAAGAACGCGCAGGGATGTAGCTTGAGGTTCATGGCAGACTGCTGGGACAGGACAGCTCCCACTCCGACATTCGAAGCATCGGCCTCCACCAGGAACTGGCGGGACGGTTCAGGATGAACCAAGATGGGAGCTGTGGTGAAATGATGTTTGAGATCCCGGAACATCCGGTCAGCAGCTGGGGACCATGTGAACGGAACCTTGGGAGAGGTGAGTGCAGACAGGAGGGAAGCCAGGGCGCTGTAACCCCAGATAAAGCGGCTATAAAAGTTGGTGAATCCCAGGAATGGTTGCAGCTCTCCGGGATCCATCTATACACTCCCTGCAGTGATGATGTAACCCAGGAAGGGGATAGTGGAGCGATGGGATTCACATTACTCTGCTTACACATAAAGCTGGGTCTCCAGGAGGCATTGGAGAATATGTCGGACGTGGAGCACGTTTATTTGGGCAGAGCGGGAGAAGATGAGGTATGCGTCGGATTCGGAGACCATCATTAACCAGAGCCTGGAACACAGATGGCGCATTGGTAAGATCAAATGGCATGACCAGATACTCGTGGTGACTGCTGGCCGTGTTGAAGGAAGTCTTCCACTCGTCCCCTTCCCAAGTCCGCACCAGGTGTTAGGCGTTCAGTAGGTCCAGCTTGGAGAACATGGTGGCCTCCTGGAGGTGCTCGAAGGCCGAGGAGATGAGTGGTAGCGGGTAGCGGTTCTTCACCATGATGTAGTTGAAGCCCCGGTAGTCAATGCACAGGCGCAGGGTTTTGTCCTTCTTCCCCACAAAGAAGAACCCTGAGCCGGCAGGGGAGGCAGAAGGACGGATGAACCCTGCAGCTCGGGAGCCCTCAATTTAGGTCTCCATAGCTTGGTCTCCGGACCCGACAGAGAGTACAGTCGTCCCCGGGGAGGAGTGGTGCATGGGAGATGGTCAATCCCACAGTCATAGGGTCGGTGCGGTGGAAGCAAAGTGGCCCGGGCTTTACTGATCTCCTCCTGGAGGTCCTGGTACTCCGCAGGAATGGTGGAGAGGTCCGTGGCAACTTTCGAGCCCCCAAGAAGATGTCCCGGTGCAAGCTGCGCTGACTTCAGGCAATGAGCGTTGCAGAACGGGCTCCAGCCCATGATGGCACCAGCTGACCTGTCAATAAGGGGATTATGTTGCTGGAGCCAAGATAATCACAATACTACGGGAACCTGAAGAGACTTAACCTCTCTTGGGTACGTGAGACGTTAGCGTCCCACCTCTTCAACAGCCAGTGAAACTGCTGGACGCCAAATTCAAATACAGAAATACTCATTATAAAAATTCAGAAAACAAAACATATTTTACATAGGTTTAAAGATTAACTTCTTGTGAATCCAACCATGGTGTCAGATTTTTAAAATGCTTTACGGCGAAAGCATACCTTACGATTATTTGAGAACATAACCCAGCAGACAAATCATTACAAACAGTAACCAGCCAAGTAGAAGAGTACACAAGTCAGAAATAGAGATAAAATGTATCCCTTACCTTTGATGATCTTCATATGGTTGCACTCAGCAGACATTCATTTACTCAATAAATGTTCCTTTTGTTCGATAAAGTCTCTTTATATCCAAAAACCTTTTGGTTTTGTTTGCGCATTTTCTTCAGTAATCCACAGGCTCAAATGCAGTCAAAACAGGCAGACAGAAAATCCAAATTGTATCCGTAAAGTTCATAGAAACATGTCAAACGATGTTTATATTCAATCCTCAGGTTGTTTTCAGCCTAAATAATTGATCATATTTCAACCGGACAATAACGTCGTCAATATAAAAGGTAAACAAGAAAGGCACTCTCTCAGTCGTGCGCATGAAAAAGCTCTGTGACACTTTAGGGTCCACTCAGTCAGACTGCTCTTACTTCCTAAGTTTTCAGAATACAAGCCTGAAACAATTTCTAAAGACTGTTGACATCTAGTGGAAGGCATAGGAACTGCAATTTGAGTCCTAAGTCAATGGATACTGTAATGGCATTGAATAGAAAACTACAAAACCATTAAAAAAACGACTTCCCGAATGGATTTTTCTCAGGTTTTCGCCTGCCAAATCAGTTATGTTATACTCACAGACACTATTTTAACAGTTTTGGAAACTTTAGAGTTTTTTATATCCAAATCTACCAGTTATATGCATATCATATCTTCTGGGCCCGAGAAGCAGGCAGTTTAATTTGGGCATGCTTTTCATCCAAAATTCCAAATGCTGCCCCCTACCCTAGAGAAGTTAATGAGCAGGAATTGGATCGTCTCGTTGTGGTTCCCTGACACACGTAGGTGGATGGTGGTGGTATTGTGGGTGATCCGGCCTATAGAGTGCCTGTCCAGAGCTCTATCGTCCATGGGAATGGAGAGGGGCTGAGTGGGCATGCCCAGCTCGGATGCCAGGGAAGCATCCATAAAGCTCTCATTGGCCCCAGAGTCAGTGAGTACCCAGAGAGATTGGTCCCAGAGATATTCGATTGGTTCCCCATCAGCAAAAAGTCATGAAAATGGGTGTGAGTAAGGGGAGAGGAAAAGTTATCCGTATGGCCCACCAGTGCACTCGCTCCTATCGGTGAGCCTGGTCTTTTAGTGGATAGGTGGAGGCAAAATGACCAGTAGTCCCGCAATACAGGCAACTCTTAGTGTGAAGCCTGTATAGCCATTTGGCTGGGGTCAGCCTAGCTCTGCCTAGTTACATTTGTTTGGGAAGACGTGAATCGGCAGTCTTCAGAGACTCTCGGGGGAACTCGGGTAGCCTCGGGTTCTTTTGGCAATGGAGTCGTCGGGGACTTCCTGGATGCCTCGAAGGCGAGGTGGAATCCTTGGGCGGGCGAGTGAAATCTAATCTCCTTTCCTTCCTTCGTTCCCTTAGTTGCCCATCGATCCGAATGGTCAAATGGCATGAGCGAGTCGAGATCCGTCCGTAGTTCCCGGGCTGCAAGCTCGTCCTTTACTTCCTCCGAAACTCCGTGCAGGAACATGTCGAACAGCTTTTCCGGGTTCCAAGCACTCTCAGCTGCCAACATGCGGAAATCCACCGCAGTCTGCCACACTGCAGGGGTCTTGCTGAAGCAACTTCCAGACGGCCTCTCTCCTGGACAATGGAACATCAAAAACATTCTTTACCTCCTCCACAAACTCCTCCAGACTGAAGCATATGACCAACTGTTGTTCCCATACTGCCGTAACCCAGAGGAGACCCTTCCTCGACATTAGCATGATGAGGTATGCTATCTTAGAGCAGTCTGAGGGGAAGGCGGAGGGATGCAGCTGGATGATGAGGGAACACGGAGCGGGAAATACCCGGCAGGTGCCCGACTCTCCATCGACGCTTTCCGGGGGAGGTAAGCAGGGTTCCCGGGAAACCGAGGTGGCTGGGGAGGCAGTGCTGCTAACAGCTGGCTTACTGAGGGTCTGGTTACCGTCATGGTAGGCTGCCTAACAGACAACCCGTGTAATTGCTCCAGCAATGCGTTCAATGCTTGGTCATGGCGTTCGGCCAAGGTCTGGAACCTTTCCATCAGACCACGAAGCAACTCCTCGTGCCTTCCAATGGTGGCTCATTGGGAGGAAATGGCGTTGCGAAGCTGGTCCGAGTCTACTGGGTCAATCATGGCCATTTCGTACTATCACGTTTTAGGGAAGACCCAGATGCAGTGTCGAAGTAACAATAGTGTATTACTTGAGCAGGGGGCAGGCAAAATGACAGGTCAAGGACAGGCAGAGGTCAGTAATCCAGATCAGAGTGCAAAAGTTACAGAACGGCAGTTAGTCTCGGGGTCAGGGCAGGCAGAGGTCAATAATCCAGTGTGATGCTACAAGGTACAGAATGGCTGGCAGGCAGGCTCAGGGCAGACGGAATGGTAAAAACCGGGAAAACTAGAAAACAGGAACTAGAAACAGACAGGCGCAAGGGGGGAAACCACCTGTAGGCTTGACGAACAAAACAAACTGGCAACAGATAAACAGAGAACACAGGTATAAATACACTGGGGATAATGGGGACGATGGGCGACACCTGGAGGGGGGTGGAGACAAGCACAAAGACAGGTTATAAAGATCAGGGGGTGACAGTAAAATTGATTACATTTAGATTGTTTGTCACTGGCCTACACACAATACCCCATAATGTGGAAATTAACCTGTTTGGCGTGCAAGCCCGACATCGGTACACTTATGACAACAGCCACTTCAAGTGCAGGGCGCGAAATTAAAAATATATATTTTTTTTAAATATTTAACTTTCACACATTAACAAGTCCAATACAGCATATGAAAGGTACACATCTCGTGAATCCAGCCAACATGTCCGATTTTTTAAATGTTTTACAGGGAAGACAAAATATGTAAATCTATTAGCTAACCACGTTAGCAAAAGACTCCACTTTTATTACTCCATCAGTTTTTGACTCCATCAGTAGCTATCACAAATTCGGCCAAATAAAGATATAAATAGCCACTAACCAAGAAACAACCTCATCAGATGACAGTCTGATAACATATTTATTGTATAGCATATGTTTTTTTTTCGAAAAATGTGCATATTTCAGGTATAAATCATAGTTTACATTGCAGCTACATTCAGAAATTGCACCGAAAGCAGCCATAATATTTACAGACACCAACGTCAAATAGCTAATTACTCATCATAAAACATTTCTGAAAAATACATAGTGTACAGCAAATGAAAGACAGGCATCTTGTGATGCCAGACAATATTTCCGATTTATTAAGTGTTTTACAGCGAAAACAAAATGTAGCGTTATATTAGCTTAGCACAATAGCCAGAAACACTTGGGCGCCCGTGACTACGACAAATATATGAAATAACATCATAAAATGGGTCTTACTTTTGCTGATCTTTCATCAGAATGTTGAACAAGGTGTCCTTTGTCCAGATGAGTCGTTGTTTGGATTCAGAATGGCAACTTTCTCTCTCCATTTAGCAAGCGCGCTAGCCGGGTTGCACGGATCTCTCCATGTAAACAAACGGAAGAGAACGGAACACGGCAAAACTCCCGAAAAAATTTCAATAATCTGATGAAACTATATTGAAAAAACATACTTTACGATGATATGGTGACATGTATCAAATAAAATCAAAGCCGGAAATAATAGTCGCCTATAACGTCAGCAAAACAAATGGCAACCCCACTGTCCAAATCGCGTTCTTCAGAGTACCGGAAATGGGGTACACGTCATTCCAAGAGGATTTATTCCATCCCAGATCGGGATAATCACCTCCTTTCTTCTCTCCCAGCCTTCTTGACACCCAGATGAAGGTGTATGACGTGCATGTATACTAATAGCTCTTGTGCCCATTTATAGGCAGGAAGAGGAAGAGAGCATCGATTTCAGACTTTGAACTTCCGAGTCAGGAAAAGTGCTGCAGAATGAGTTCTGTTTCACTCAGAGAAATAATTCAAACGGTTTTAGAAACTAGAGAGTGTTTTCGATCCAATAGTAATAATAATATGCATATTGTACGAGCAAGAATTGAGTACGAGGTCGTTTGAAATGGACACATTTTATCAGGCTACTCAATACTGCCCCTTGCAGCCATAAGAAGTTAATAACACATTTGTTCAGGAGTAGAAATATGCTAAACAAGTCACATAATAATTTGCTTGGACTCACTCTGTGTGCAATAATGGTGTTTAACATAATTTTATAATGACTACCTCATCTCTGTAAGGTCCCTCAGTCGAGCAGTGAATTTCAAACACTGATTCAACCACAAAGTCCATGGAGGTTTTCAATTGGGTCGCAAACAAGGGCACCTATTGGTAGATGGGGGAAAAAAATAAACAGACATTGAATATCCTGTAGAGCATGGTGAAATTATTATTTACACTTGTCAATACACCCAGACACTACAAAGATACAGGCACAAACAGAAGGGGTGACCCAGACATGTCACACAGGCTACAAAGCTGAAGCATCCATTTAGAGTCTTTTCTCACCACCAAAAATGGTAGTGAGAGGAAGTCCAGTTGCAGGCAGTGGGAGAGGATGGAACTAGGTGAAACGGTGCCGACATTCTGCACATTTTCTCATTGACCAAAACTATAATATGCTACGAACACAGTGCACTGGGTTTAGTAGGAGTGCAAGATTGAATTTAGTTTGTGCACACACGCGCTACGCAGAGGAGGCGTTCCCTAACAGAAATGTGCAAATACGTGAAACAATGCGCCAATGGATCTCACTAATTTGTGCTTGGCTTTGCCAACCACTTCACTTGTTCTGCCCACTATGTTTAATAATTTAATCCCACTGTAAACGACACAGATGAACTATTTTGGGTTAGTTATAAATACACTATATGACCAATAGTATGTTGAACATCTCATTCCAAAATCATGGGCATTAATATGGAGTTGGTCCCCCCCCTTTGCTGCTATAACAGCCTCCACTATTCTTGGAAGGCTTTGCTCTAGATGTTGGAATATTTCTGCGGGGACTTGCTTTCATTCAGCCACAATAGCATTTGTGAGGTTGGGTACTGTTGTTGGGCGATTAGGCTTGGCTCACAGTTCTCGTTCCAATTCATCCCAAAGGTGTTCGATGGGGTTGAGGTTAGGTCTCTGTGCTGGCCAGTCATGTTCTTCACACCGATCTCGACAAACCATTTCTGTATGGACCTCACTTTGTGCATGGGGGCATTTTCATGCTGAAACAGGAAAGGACATTCCCCAAACTGTTGCCACAAAGTTGGAAGCACAGAATCATCTAGAATGTTATTGTATGCTGTAGCATTAAAATTTCCCTTCACTTTAACTAAAGGGCCTAGCCTGAATCAAGAAAAATAGCCCAGACCGTTATTCCTCCTCCAAACTTTACCGTTGGCACTGTGCATTGTGACATGCCGCTTTCTCCTGGCATCCGCCAAACCAGTTTCGTCTGTCTGAATGCCAGCTGGTGAAGCGTGATTCAGACACACATGAAGGTACAGACACAAGCATACACACACGAGCGCTAGCACATGCACTCTACAAACACGTACATTGTAATATTGTATGGTGGTATGATACATTTTGTATTGTAGATATGTAGTGGTGTAATATGATGTACTGTTGTGTAACGGTTGTCTTCCGAAGAGGAGGAGTAGGGATTGGACCAAAGCGCAGCGTGGAATTTGGACATAATGATGTTTATTAAAGTAAAGACGAAAACCGAAAACACTTCAACAAACTACAAAATAACGTAGACAGACCTGAACATGGAACTTACATAAATACACGAAGAACTCACAAACAGGAACAGACTACATGCACGAACGACAACGAAACAGTCCCGTATGGTGCAACATACACAGACACGGAAGACAACCACCCACAAACAAACAGTGTGAACAGCCTACCTTTATATGGTTCTCAATCAGAGGAAAACGTCAAACACCTGTACCTGATTGAGAACCATATAAGGCTAATTACAAACGACCTAAACATAGAAACACATAACATAGAATGCCCACCCCAACTCACGTCCTGACCAACTAAACACATACAAAAATAACAGAAAACAGGTCAGGAACGTGACATGTTGTATCTTTTGTTTTATATGTAATGTAAGTGCCTCTTAAGGATCTGCCCCTTTTTTCAATTTTTGCCTAAAATGACATACCCAAATCTAACCGCCTGTAGCTCAGGCCCTGAAGCAAGGATATGCATATTCTTGGTACCATTTGAAAGGAAACACGTTAAAGTTTGTGGATATGTGAAAGGAATGTAGGAGAATATAACACAATAGATCTGGTAAAAGACAATACAAAGAAAAAACCAACCATTCTTTTGTATTTTATTTTGTACCATCATCTTTGAAATACAAGAGAAAGGCCATAATGTATTATTCCAGCCCAGGTGCAAATTAGATGTTGGCCACTAGATGGCAGCAGTGTACGTGCAAAGTGTTTGACTGATCCCATGAACCATTGCATTTCTGTTCAAAATGTTGTATTAAGACTGCCCAAATGTGCCTAATTTGTTTATTAATAACTTTTCATGTTCAAAATTGTGCACTCTCCTCAAACAATTGCATGGTATTTCTTCACTGTAATAGCTACTGTAAAATGGACAGCGCAGTTAGATTAACAAGAATTTAAGCTTTCTGCCAATATCAGATGTGTTTATGTCCTGGGAAATGTTCTTGTTACTTACAACCTCATGATAATTGCATTAGCCTACATTAGCTCAACCGTCCCGTGGAAGGGACACAGATCCCGAATAAGTTTGGATCAACAACATTGTAGTTACTCCACGATACGAACCTAATTGACTGAGTGTAAAGAAGGAAGCCTGTACAGAATAAAATATTATAAAACATGCAATACTAAAGTAATAGTGCAAAAAATGCAAAAAAGCAATTCAATGTTTTGTCCTGAATACAAAGTGCTACAGTATGTTTGGGGTAAATCCAATATAATGCATTACTGAGTACCGCTCTCCGTATTTTCAAGCATAGAGGTGGCTGCATCATGTTATGGGTATGCTTGTAATCATTAAGCACTGGGGAGTTTTGGAGGATAAAAAAGAAACGTAATGGAGCTAAGCGCATGAAAAATCCTAAAGGTTCAGTCTGCTTTACACCATGCACTTTGAGATAAATTACCCTTTCAGCATGACAATAAGCTAAAGCACAAGGTCAAATCTACACTGGAGTAGCTTACCAAGAAGACAGTGAATGTTTTTATTATTATTTTTATGGACAGTTTTGACATAAATCTACTTGAAAATCTATAGCAAGGCCTGAAAATGTTTGTCTAGCAATGATCAACAACCAATTTGACATAGCTTGAAGAAATCTGAAAAGAATAATGGGCAAATGTTGCATAATCCAGGTGTGGAAAGCTCTTGGAGACTTACTAAAACAGACTCACAGCTGTCATCGCTGCCAAAGGTACTTCTACAAAGTATTGATGTGAATACTTTTGTAAATGAGATATTTCTGTATTTAATTTCCAATTATATGTGCAAAAATGTCTAAAAACCTGTTTTCACTTTGTTATTGTGGGTAGATGGGTGAGAATTTACATTGAAATGTAATCCATTTGAATTTAGGCTGAAACACAACAAAATGTGGAATAAGGCAAGGGGTATGATGCACTGACCTTGAACTACAGTTCTAGGCTACTACCACTCAGGGGAATTAGGAGAGTCCATTAGCAAGGGTGAGAAACTAAAATACCTCTTTCTTCTTCCAGACGTGAAATGAGTCAAAACATATTTTTTCAATTGTTCAACAACCTTCCTGACAATGATTGAAAATGAGAGCTTTTACACCTGTATTCACCATGATTTGACCAAACAAAGAGTAGAAAACTCCCTCTCTCCCTCATGTGCCTCTCTCTCTTTATCTAAGAAATTACAGTGAAACCCTTATTGCCAATCTGACACTCCTTAGAGAGTGACATGAGTGACTCATTCAATCGTGTGGTGCTCTTCTATGTAATAGAATGTAACTCAGGTCAGGTTTCAACATGGAAATCTATTGACTAACGTGTCTCTGTAATCTTTTGTTGAATGAGATTAGCTTGATTTAGTGTGCGCGCACACACACGGCTATGATAACCCAGGTGGGTTGTTGCTGTTGTGGGGCCACAGGACGAGGAGATATGAGGCAATGGAAATGAGAGAACTTTCAGGTTAGTGTGACTTTTCTATCCTGGTGATGATGACATGTAGCACAGATACTGTACTGAAGTTAACTATGATTATTTGAACACACAGAGTACTATAGTTGACTGGTATTATCTGAACAAGACATACTGTACTGCAGTTAACTGGGATTATCTGCCTGTGGCCAAAAATGCCTAAAATTAGCTGGGCCGCTGTCTGGACATTGTGAGAATAATACTCTATACTGGAATTGAATGATTCTTTATGTAATATTGCAATAGAAGTAGCTAGTTAGCTTTCACAATACTCCTTTATGCCTCTGCACATAGTGACAAATATAGTATAACTTGTATAATTCATATAATTTGATGTTTTCTGTTTGAACACCTCCTCCTCAGAGGGTGTAGTCATGAATAGGGAATTGACTTTAGTCCACATAGTCAATTGTTTAGTCCACACAGTTCCTAATACAAAGCATAGCTACATGTGCACAAAGTGGAGAGACTGACCTGTGGTTTTACTTCATGATCAATTTGTGGCCACATATAGCTGTAGTAAGCCTTCGTGTCTGACTATGTTTCTCATAACCTTAGAGATACAATTGGTATGGTAAGACTGTCTAGTAACATCAACTGTTGACTTTGCATTGTGGAATAGAAACACACACACTTTCTACCCAGGTCTGGTATGCAGATGGCAAGCGTAATAAAATTATTCATGAATGTGAACAAAAGTTCAGCGGCTTAGTGGCTATAATGTCAGTGTTCTTAATCATTCAAGCATTAGTTTTGTAACACATGGAGCCTACACTAAAACTACCACGATTGAGTTGTTTCAGTGGAATGCTCTATTTGCCAAGTTCCACAACTCTCGTAGACAAAACAGCAACATTTTAATCACAAGGCTTTCCACAGCACGATATGCAGCAAAAGCAGTTTGGAACAATTGGATTGGTCTTAGGGATAAAATTCTATCAAGGTACACTCTACAAAACAGATTTGTTGCTCTTTCCAATTCCGTGTTGAAAAATATTTTTGTTTTAGTGATATCACGTTCTGGGTTTTGGTTGTGTCATTGTGACTTAGATTTTGGGATGAAAAAGAAAACCTAATGCTGACGTTATGCCAATTTTCCGTAACACGTCCCACACATTCAGACAAACCTGAGCCAAAGCTGCAAACATATTTTTTACATTTGTAAAAATATTTCTAGTTATCTATCTATAGTTACAGGGTTACAGTTATAGTTATGCTTGAAACGCTGAGTTTTCCAACACAAAACAGTATCCTGTTTTTTGTATCCTACAAAGCAGATTTGAGGAGTTAGCGAGGCAACTTTGGTCAACTCTGAGTTCAACTAGAGATAACTGGTCATACGAAAGTGGCTCACATTTTAGCCAGGTAAATGTCTATGGTATCGAATCCAGAATCCAGAATTAACCTGCTCTGGGTCAACTCACAGCTAACTCCACTTACCCTGAATGAAATGACTGGGCCACGAGTTGAGAACCAATGTAATCAGATTCCCTCCCTCTTGCAAAAATTACATCATCATCCCCTTCATCTGAGGAAGACAACTGATTAAATATTTTATTAATCAAATGTTTATTTGTGTGTGAAAAAAATGCAATGTTTAAATGTATCACATTTAACATTTTGTAATAACAGAATGCATTTTAAACTTCATGCACAGTAAAACTTTTGTATGACTTAAAACTTCTTATGGCTGAGATCCCGCTAACGGGATCGATATGACAACAGCCAGTGAAAGTGCAGGGCGCCATATTCAATTGTTAATTAAAATTCCTCAAGCATACAAGTATTTCACACTATTTTAAAGATACATTTCTTGTTAATCCCACCACAGTGTCAGATTTCAAATAGGCTTTTCGACGAAAGCACCACAAACGATTATGTTAGGTCAGAGCCAAGTCACAGAAAAACACATTCATTTTCCAGCCAAAGAGAGGAGTCACAAAAATCAGAAATAGAGATAGAATTAATCACTAACCTTTGATGATCTTCATCAGATGACACTCATAGGACTTCATGTTACACAATACATTAATGTTTTGTTCGATAAAGTTCATATTTATATAAAAAAATCTCAGTATACATTGGCGCGTTATGTTCAGTAGTTCCAAAAACATCCAGTGATTTTGCAGAGAGCCACATCAATTTACAGAAATACTCATTATAAATGTTGATGAAAATACAAGTGTTATTCATGGAAGTTTAGATACACTTCTCCTTAATGCAACCACTGTGTCAGATTTCAAAAAAGCTTTATGGAAAAAGCAAACCATGCAATAATCTGAGTACGGCGCTCAGAGCCCAAACAAGACAAAAAGATGTCCGCCATATTGTGCAGTCAACAGAAGTCAGAAATAACATTATAAACATTCACGTACCTTTGATGATCTTCATCAGAATGCACTCCCAGAAATCCCAGTTCCACAATAAATGTTTGTTTTGTTCGATAAAGTCCATAATTTATGTCCAAATAACTTGTTCGCGCGTTCAGTACACAATCTAAACTCACGACGCGCGGGCTGGTCCAGGCAAACGTTCAGACGAAAAGTCATATTACAGTCCGTAGAAACATGTCAAACGAAGTATAGAATCCATCTTTAGGATGTTTTTAACATAAATCTTCAATAATATTCCAACCGGAGAATTATTTTGT
Source organism: Salvelinus fontinalis (assembly GCF_029448725.1). NCBI lineage: Eukaryota > Metazoa > Chordata > Actinopteri > Salmoniformes > Salmonidae > Salvelinus > Salvelinus fontinalis. Next base: position 71,617,304 of record NC_074665.1, read on the forward strand.
CTTCAGAAATGCGATGGAACAGAGCTCGCTCTCAAGTGAACGTGCATGGTCAGCGCATGTTCAGCTCATGGCAGACCTTTCTCAATCCCCTCTCATTCAGCCCCACTTCACAGTAGAAGCATCAAACAAGGTTCTAAAGACTGTTGACATCTAGTGGAAGCCGTAGGAAGTGCAACATGACCAATATCCCACTGTATCTTCAATAGGGAATGAGTTGAAAAACGACCAACCTCAGATTTCCCACTTCCTGGTTGGATTTTTTCTCAGGTTTTTGCCTGCCATATGAGTTCTGTTATACTCACAGACATCATTCAAACAGTTTTATAACTTCAGAGTGTTTTCTATCCAAATATAATAATAATATGCATATATTATCAACTGGGACTGAGTAGCAGGCAGTTTACTCTGGGCACCTCTGGGCACCTTATCCATCCAAGCTACTCAATACTGCCCCGAGTTAATACAATTATAATTAATACAATTATTTTAATAATTAATACAAGTTAATACAATTATTTTATCAATAAGAGTGGGGGAAAAAGTTGCTTTTGGTTTCCAGTCACAAACTCCTGTTAACGAACTTGGATACCTCCTGCGCCTTGACCTGTTGTTTCGGCCTGTTGTTTCCGAAGTTTTACTTTTATTTTGTTCATAACAGTTTGTGTTAACGCCTGCTAACAACTAGTCAGCTAGCTAGGTTGCAATGGAGCCCATTTTGCCTGGAATAGCTAACAAATGTTTCTAGCGCTGTAGAAGCGGTGTTTATTACGCTCTTGTCTGGGACAATATTGACAATCCGGAGTTCCAATGAGGCAATTGTTTGCTTGCATAGGATTACAGGAATGAGATGGCTATCCTTTGCAAATACATTTAAATTCTGTAAATTGTAACTTTCTGGTTCTCAACTCCTGTGGCTGGACGCTGCTGAGGCTTGATGGATGTATCCCGGCCTTGTCATCTATCCCTATCTGAATGTTCTGTGATACCTGGAACTTGCCTGCCAAGGAAGTTATCTCCAGCTGCTTCTCCTACTCCATCCTGTAGTGGAGTAGACGGAGATTAGCAAGAGGATTGTTCCAATCAGTGCTGGTCCCATGCAACTAGTCGTGGAAACCGAAGGCAGGGCATGCTGCTAAGCGGACTGGAGTGTCTGTGAGAGGTCCAGAGAAGATTGTCATGAGAAAATAGTGTTGCAGCCCTGGTGCCTGATCTACCTATGCCTTCATCGCTGGGACTGCCTGTGTCTGCGTCGTCTGTGCTGACTCCAACTACGCTGAATCCAGCAGCAGTAGCTTTGTCGTCGAGTTCAGTTCCTTTCCCTCTCTCTGGATCTGATGGGGGACTGCCGGCTGTGGGAGGTCTGGACCTATTGCTGGGAGCATCCAGCGTATGCTATCCTGCTTCTCATGGGTCCATGAAAGGTGTGAGGGGAAGGAATGGGCGGATTTATCCATCCTCTTCTCCGGCCGTGGTACTGGGCAGTTCAATGGTGAGAAATGTCTCACCATTGACTCACCAACGCAAAAACATTGTGCTATCCATGTCACGGTGTATAAATGATTGGAGATAGGCACAGGAATATGTAATAGGGGGTTTTAATACTCTATCCAAAAATACAACATGCCATGAAAGGCACGGGGACAAAGCCCAAAACCAACATATATACAAAAACACAGAGATGTAACCAAAACAAAAGAGTGAGGTTAAACCTCTAATAAATACATGGGATGAGACCCATAATAACAATACATGGTACGAGACCAGTAATAACAAGTCACGGGACGAGACCCATAATAACGAGTACACAATACACGCAGCACAAAAGCCACAACAACAAAGCACAAGTACTCACAAGACCAACGGACAGGGGAACAATAACCGACAAGACAATGGTGATCAGAGGGCACATGTATAAAATAACCAGTCAGGGGAAATGGGAACCAGGTGTGCATAATGAAACTGTTCAGTGACGCCTAGAGGCCGGTGCTGTAGACCTCCGGAACTGGTGCACGGAATGAGCAGCAGTACCGGGGGAATCCGTGACAGTATCCCCCGATGCGGTTTCGAGGACGACCACAGGGATGCTGTGAGTGTCGGTCAGGGCCAGTTGCAGCTGCCAAAGTTGTGTCGTCATCGGACGGGCCAGTTGCAGCTGCCGAAGTTGCATTGGCATCGGACAGGCCAGTTGTAGCTGCGTCGGACAGGCCAGTTGCAGCTGATGAAGTTGCGGCAGCATCGGTTGGACCAGTTGCAGCAGCGTCGGATGGGCCAGTTGCAGCTGCCAAAGTTGCGTTGGCATCGGACGGGCCACTTGCAGCTGCCGAAGTTGCTTTGGCGTCGGACAGGCCAGTTGCAGCTGCTGAAGTTGCGTCGGACGGGCCAGTTGCAGCTGCCGAAGTTGCGGCAGCATCGGACGGGCCAGCTGCAGCTGCCAATGTTGCGGCAGCATCGGTTGGACCAGTTGCAGCAGCGTCGGATGGGCCAGTTGCAGCTGCCGAAGTTGCTTTGGCGTCGGACAGGCCAGTTGCAGCTGCCGAAGTTGCGTCGGACGGGCCAGTTGCAGCTGCCGAAGTTGCGGCAGCATCGGACGGGCCAGCTGCAGCTGCCAATGTTGCGGCGGCGTCGGATGGGCAATTGCTGCTGTCTCCATTTAGGGTCGGTTATTCTGTCACGTTGTATAAATGATTGGAGACAGGCGCAGGAATACGTAATAGGGGGTTTTAATACTCTACCCAAAAATACAACATGCCCAAAACAAACACGTACACAAAAACACAGGTATGTAACCCTAACAAAAGAATGAGGTTAAACCTCTAATAAATACACGGGACAAGACCCGTAATAACAATACACGGGACGAGACCCGTAATAACAAGTCACGGGACGAGACCTGAAATAACAAGTGCACAACAATGCACGGGACGAGACCCGTAATAACGAGTACACAATACACGCAGCACGAAAGCCGAAACAACAAAGCACAGATACTCACAAGACCAACGGACATGGGAACAATAACCAACAAAGACAATGGTGAACAGAGGGCACATATATACAATTACCAATCAGGGGAAATGGGAACCAGGTGTGCGTAATGAAACAGTTCAGTGACGCCCAGAGGCCGGTGACGCAGACCTTCGGAGCTGGTGCACGGAATGAGCAGCAGTACCGGGGGAATCCATGACAATCCAGGAGCACGAGAATAGGACATCAATAAGCTGCATCAGGAAATTGAGTCTATCATAGTTCTTATTGGAATCAATTACATTATGAAGGGCAACTCAGAACAGCTGAAGACGCACCATAATATCTGTCCGTGTGCCCTGCCTAAATCGTGGCATTAAAAATGTCAGCAGACTTTTAACCCTCTATAACTGGCTAAGTGACTATTGCAGCTCTGTGGGTGTAACATTTTTTGATAGTTTTGATACCTTCTGGAAACAAAGCTTGTTTAATAAGTAGGATGGGATCCACCAAAATCATTTGGGTTCCTGGATCCTGTCACATCGTTATTAGGCTGCGTTGAGAAAATGACTAATCAATCACCCAAGCCCAGCTCAGTTAATCCCTACCATTGTGTCACTGAGTTATCATAATGCTTCAGCAAATGTACATTATCCCAGGAACGTTGGAAGACACAATGTAAGTTACTTAAAACCTGTTAGGGGTGCAGCCCGACACCGGTACACTTATGACAACATCCAGCTCAAGTGCAGGGCGCGAAATTCAAAAGATATTTTTTTTAAATATTTAACTTTCACACATTAACAAGTCCAATACAGCATATGAAAGGTACACATCTTGTGAATCAAGCCAACATGTCCGATTTTTAAAATGTTTTACAGGGAAGACAAAATATGTAAATCTATTAGCTAACCACGTTAGCAAAAGACACCACTTTTCTTACTCCATCAGTTTCTTACTCCATCAGGTGCTATCACAAATTCGACCAAATAAAGATATAAATAGCCACTAACCAAGAAACAAATTCATCAGATGACAGTCTGATAACATATTTATTGTATAGCATATGTTTTGTTCGAAGAATTTGCATATTTCAGGTATAAACCATAGTTTACATTTCAGCTACAATCAGAAATTGCACCGAAAACAGCCATAATATTTACAGACACCAACGTCAAATAGCTAATTACTCATCATAAAACATTTCTGAAAAATACATAGTGTGCAGCAATTGAAAGACAGGCATCTTGTGATTCCAAACAATATTTCCGATTTATTAAATGTTTTATAGCGAAAACAAAATGTAGCGCTATATTTGCGTAGCCACAATAGCCAGATACACTTGGGCGCCCACGACCAATTCACATGCACGACAGATATATGAAATAACATCATAAATTGGTTCTTACTTTTGCTGATCTTTCATCAGAATGTTGAACAAGGTGTCCTCTGTCCAGATGAGTCGTTGTTTGGATTCAGAATGGCAAATTTCCCTCTTCACTTAGCATTGGCACTAGCCGAGTGGCACAAATCTCTCCGACGTAAACACAGTCAGAGGACGGAACACGGCAAAACTCCCGAAAAATTTCAATAATCTGATTAAACCTTATTGAAAAAACATACATTACGATGATATGTTCACATGTATCAAAAAAATTCCGAGCCGGGGATAGTTGTCGTCTATTACGGCAGCAAAACAGAAGGCAATGGCACTTCCTTGTCGCGCGTTTCAGAGTACCGGAAGTGGACGGTCACCTCAAAGAAATAGCTTTTATTCCACCCCAGACCAAGATGAACACAACATTTCTTCTCTCACATCCTCTTGACACCAAGAGGAAGGCGTATGGAGTGTAAGTAGACTCCTAAGTGTCATGACCATATATAGGCATCAAGTTGAACAGAACACATATTTCTGACATTTCACTTCCTGGTCAGGGAAAGTGCTGCCAAATGAATTCTGTTTCACTCAGAGAAATAATTCCAACGGTTTTAGAAAGTAGAGAGTGTTTTCTATCCATTATTAATAATAATATCCATATTGTACGAGCAAGAATTGAGTAGGAGGCCGTTTGGAATGGGCACGATTTCACTGGCTACTCAACACTTTCCCTTGCAGCCAGAAGAAGTTAATTTATGTCCCTCTAATTGGCCGGAAACCCTCTGCTGATCCTACAGCTATTGCATGCAGTAATCATGCACCTATGAACCAGAGTTATATCAAATCAAATCAAATGTATTTATATAGCCCTTCTTACATCAGCTGATATCTCAAAGTGCTGTACAGAAACCCAGCCTAAAACCCCAAACAGCAAGCAATGCAGGTGTAGAAGCACGGTGGCTGGGAAAAACTCCCTAGAAAGGCCAAAACCTAGGAAGAAACCTAGAGAGGAACCAGGCAATGAGGGGTGGCCAGTCCTCTTCTGGCTGTGCCGGGTGGAGATTATAACAGAACATGGCCAAGATGGTCAAATGTTCATAAATGACCAGCATGGTCAAATAACAATAATCACAGTAGTTGATGAGGGTGCAGCAAGTCAGCACCTCAGGAGTAAATGTCAGTTGGCTTTTCATAGCCGATCATTAAGAGTATCTCTACCGCTCCTGCGGTCTCTAGAGAGTTGAAAACAGCAGGTCTGGGACAGGTAGCATGTCCGGTGAACAGGTCAGGGTTCCATAGCCGCAGGCAGAACCGTTGAAACTGGAGCAGCAGCACGGCCAGGTGGACTGGGGGCAGCAAGGAGTCATCATGTCAGGTAGTCCTGACGCATGGTCCTAGGGCTCAGGTCCTCCAAGAGAGAGAAAGAAAGAGAGAAAGAGAGAATTAGAGAGAGCATACTTAAATTCACACAGGACACCGGATAAGACAGGAGAAGTACTCCAGATATAACAAACTGACCCTAGCCCCCCGTCACATAAACTAATGCAGCATAAATACTAAAGGCTGAGACAAGAGGGGTCAGGAGACACTGTGGCCCCATCCGATGATACCCCCGGACAGGGCCAAACAGGAAGGATATAACCCCACCCACTTTGCCAAAGCACAGCCCCCACACCACTAGAGGGATATCTTCAACCACCAACTTACCATCCTGAGACAAGGCCAAGTATAGCCCACAAAGATCTCCGCCTCGGCACAGCTGTAGTGTTTGCACTGAGGCGGTGTGCCCTATTAGGAAGTCCACTGTGTGCAGCTCACCCTGAACTAACAAAAATAACATGAGCATGTCTACTTCTGATAAGCTTCCCAGTAAAAACAAAAACAATCAAGAATCCCAGAAAAATGCTACAAATATGCCACGTTAACATGTGTAGCTAAAGAAACAAGGTTCATGAAATCAGTAATTTGCTAGTAGCATATGACATTCATATTCTGACAATCTCTGAAAGTCACTTAGATAATACCTTTCATGATGCAGTGGTAGAAATACATCTTATTTACATATACCAAGAATACAGAAATGCCAACGGTGGAAGTGTTGCCGTTTATATTCAGAACCGCATCCTGTGAAGCTTTGAGACGATGTCATGTTAAAAAACGATTGAAGTAATATGGCTAAAGCACATTCTTGTGGGAAGCTGCTATAGACCACCAAGTGCAAATAGTCAGTATCTGGATAACATGTGTGAAATTCTTGATAATGTATGTGATATCAACAGAGACGTACAGTTGAAGTCGGAAGTTTACATACACTTAGGATGGAGATATTACAACTCGTTTTTCAACCACTCCACAAATTTCTTGTTAACAAACTATAGTTTTGGCAAGTCGGTTTGGACATCTACTTTGTGCATGACACAAGTAATCCTTCCAACAATTGTTTACAGACAGATTATTTAACTTATAATTCACTGTATCACAATTCCAGTGGGTCAGAAGTTTACATACACTAAGTTGACTGTGCCTTTAAACAGCTTGGAAAATTCCAGAAAATGATGTCATGGCTTTAGAAGCTTCTGATAGGCTAATTGACATCATTTGAGTCAATTGGAGGTGTACCTGTGGATGTATTTCAAGGCCTACCTTCAAACCCAGTGCCTCTTTGCTTGACATCATGGGAAAATCAAAAAAATCAGCCAATACCTTAGAATTTTTTTTGTAGACCTCCACAAGTCTGGTTCATCCTTGGGAGCAATTTCCAAATGCCTGAAGGTACCACGTTCATCTGTACAAACAATAGTATGCAAGTATAAACACCATGGCGTCATGGTGCTCAGGTAGGAGATGCGTTCTGTCTCCTAGAGATGAACGTACCTTGGTGCGAAAAGTGCAGATCAATCCCAGAACAACAGCAAAGGACCTTGTGAAGATGCTGGAGGAAACAGGTACAAAAGTATCGATATCCACAGTAAAACGAGTCCTATATCGACATAACCTGAAAGGCCGCTCAGCAAGGAAGAAGCCACTGCTCCAAAACCATAAAAAGTCAGACTACAGTTTGCAACTGCACATGGGGACAAAAGTCGTACTTTCTGGAGAAATGTCCTCTGGTCTGAAGAAACAAAAATAGAACTGTTTGGCCATAATGATCATAGTTATGTTTGGAGGAAGAAGCGGGAGGCTTGCAAGCCGAAGAACACCGTCACAACCGTGAATCACGGGGGTGGCAGCATCATATTGTGGGGGTGCTTTGCTGCAGGAGGGACTGGTGCACTTCATAAAATAGATAGCTTCATGAGGAAGGAAAAATATGTGGATATATTGAAGCAACATCTCAAGACATCAGTCAGGAATTTAAAGCTTGGCCGCAAATGGGTCTTCCAAATGGACAATGACCCCAAGCAAACTTCCAAAGTTGTGACAAAATGGCTTAAGGACAACAAAGTCAAGGTATTGGAGTGGCCATCACAAAGCCCTGACCTCAAACCTATAGAAAATGTGTGGGCAGAACTGAAAAGGCATGCCGAGCAAGGAGGCCTACAAACCTGACTCAGTTACACCAGCTCTGTCAGGAGGAATGGCCCGAAATTCCCCCAACTTATTGTGGGAAGCTTGTGGAAGGCTTCCCGAAACGTTTGACGTAAGTTAAACAATTTAAAGGCAATGCTACCAAATACTTATTGAGTGTATGTAAACTTCTGACCCACTGGGAATGTGATGAAAGAAATAACTGCTGAAATCAACCATTCTCTCTACTATTATTCTGACATTTCACATTCTTAAAATAAAGTGGTGATCCTAACTGACCTAAGACTAGGAATTTTACTAGGATGAAATGCCAGGAATTGTGAAAAACTGAGTTTAAATGTATTTGGCTAAGGTGTATGTAAACTTCCGACTTCAACTGTATATTTTCTGGGTGATTTAAATATTCACTGGCTTTCATCAGCTTCCCACTCAAGAAAAAACTTCAAACTGTATCTAGTGCCTGCAACCTGGTTCAGTCAACCTAACAGGGTAGCTACAAACAGCACATGAATGAAATCATCAACATGTATGATCACATCTTTACTAATGATGCAGAAATTTCCTTTAAAGCAGTATCCAATTTCATCGGATGTAGTGATCACAATATAGTAGCCATATCTAGGAAAACCAAAGTTCCAAAGGCTGGGCCTGATATAGTGTATAAGAGATCATACAATATGTTTTGTAATGATTCCTATGTTGTTGATGTAAATAATATTTGTTGGTCTGTGGTGTGTAATGAGGAGCATCCAGATGCTGCAATTGACACATTTATGAAATTGCTTATTCCAGTTACTAATAAGCATGCACCCATTAAGACAATTACTGTAACAACTGTTAAATCCATGTGGATGGATGAGTAATTGAAGATATGTATGGTTGAGAGGGATGAGGCAAAATGAATGGCAAATAATTATGGCTGCACAACCAATTGGCAAATGTTCTCCAAATTGTACTGAAACTGAACTATGAAACAAAGATAAATGATATGAAGAATGATAGTAAAAAGCTTTGGAGCTCCTTAAATAAATAATTTTGGGGGAAAAGGCAAACTCAGCTCCATCATTCATTGAATCAGATAGCTCATTCATCACAAAACTCACTGATGTTGCCAGTTACTTTAATTATTGTTTAATTGGCAAGATTAACAACCAGGCATGACATGCCAGTACGGCTTTTGACATTATCGACCATAGTCTGTTGATGGAAAAACGTATGTGTTATGGTTTTATACCCCTTGTTATATTGTGGATAAAGATTTTCCTGTCTAACAGAACACAGAGGGTGTTCTTTAATGGAAGACTCTCAAACATAATCCAGGTAGCATCAGGAACTCCCCAGGGCAGCTGTCTATGCCCCTTACTTTTTTCAGTCTTTACTAATGATACGCCACTGGCCTTGAGTAAAGCCAGTGTGTCTATGTATGCGGGTGACTCAACACTATACAGGTCAGCTACTACAGTGAGTGAAATCACTGCAACACTTAACAAAGAGCTGCAGATAGTTTCAGAATGGGTGGCAAAGAATTAGTTAGTCCTAAATATTTAAAAAACTAAAAGCATTGTATTTGGGACAAATCATTCACTAAACCATAAACCTCAACTAAATATTGTAATAAATAATGTGGAAATTGAGCAAGTTTGAGGTGACTGAACTGCTTTGAGTAACCCTGGATTGTAAACTGTTATGGTACAAACATGTTGCTACAACAGTAGCTAAGATTTGGAGAAGTCTATCCATAATAAAGAGCTGCTCTGCCTTTTTAACAACACAATCAACAAGGATGGTCCTACAGGCTCTAGTGTTGTCATACCTGGACTACTGTCTTGTGGTCAGGTGCCACAAAGAGGGACCTCGGGAAAATTACAATTGGCTCAGAACAGGGCAGCACGCCTGAACCTTAAATGTACACGGAGAGCTAACATTAATAGTATGCATGTAAATCTCTCATGGCTCAAAGTGGAGGAGAGATTGACTTCATCGCTACATGTTTTTGTAAGAAGTGTTGACATGCTGAATGCACGAGGTGTCCGATTAAACTAATAGCACACAGATCGGACACCCATGCATACCCCACAAGACATGCCACCAGAGGTCTTTTCACAATCCCCAAGTTAAGAACATACAGTACTACATAGAGCTATGGCTACATGGAACTCTATTCCACATCAGATAACTGATGCAAGCAGTGGAATCAGATAAAAAAGACAGGTAAAAATACACCTTATAGAACATCAGGGACTGTGAAGAGACACACACACTGGCACAGACACGCGTACACATACACATGATAAGACACACACTCTACACACACATTTTGTATTGGAGATATGTGATAGTAGAGTAGTGGCCTGAGGGAAGACAATTAATGTGTTGTGAAAGTGTTATGAAATGTAATGTCATGTAATATTTTAAATTGTATATAACTGCCTTAATGTTGCTGAATCTCAGGAAGAGTAGCTGCTGCCTTGGAAGAAACTAAAGGGGATTCCTAATAATCCCCAGGAAGTGTAGCTGCTGCCTTGGCAGGAACTAATGGGGACCCATAATAAATAGAATACAATACAATTGAAAAGAACATCAAAGATGGCATTAACACCACTTCTAAAAGCCATTGCCTTTATTTAATTTAGATTTCGTAATAAATGAAAACGTGGCACTGACTTGCCCATGGATTGATGTTGCGGCAATGTCTCAGTTTGTATTTATTTTTATTTCACCAGGTAGGCTAGTTGAGAACAAGTTCTCATTTACAACTGTGACCCGGCCAAGATAAAGCAAAGCAGTTCGACACATACAACAACACAGAGTTACACATGGAATAAACAAACATACAGTCAATAATACAGTAGAAAAAGTCTATATACAGTGTGTGCAAATGAGGTAGGATAAGGGAGTTAAGGCAAAAAATAGGCCATGGTGGCGAAGTATTTACAATTGGGCTATGTACAGGTGCAGTGATCTGTGAACTGCTCTGACAGCTGGTGCTTAAAGCTAGTGAGGGAGATATGAGTCTCCAACTTCAGTGATTTTTGCTGTTCGTTCCAGTAAGTGAAAGCAGAGAACTGGAAGGAAAGGAAGCCAAAGGAAGAATTGGCTTTGGGGGTGACCAGTGAGATATACCTGCTGGAGCGCGTGCTACGGGTGGGTGCTGCTATGGTGACCAGTGAGCTGAGATAAGGCGGGGCTTTACCTAGCAGAGACTTGTAGATGACCTGGAGCAAGTGTGTTTGGCGACGAGTATGAAGTGAGGGCCAGCCAACGAGAGCGTACAGGTCGCAGCGGTGGGTAGTTTATGGGGCTTTGGTGACAAAACGGATGCATGGGTGAAGGATGCTTTGTTGCAAAGTAGGAAGCCGATTCTAGATTTAATTTTGGATTGGAGATGCTTAATGTGAGTCTGGAAGGAGAGTTTACAGTCTAACCAGACACCTAGGTATTTGTAGTTGTCCACATATTCTAAGTCAGAACCGTCCAGTGTAGTGATGCTGGACGGGCGGGCAGGTGCGGGCAGCGATCGGTTGAAGAGCATGCATTTAGTTTTACTTGCATTTAAGAGCTGTTGGAGGCCACGGAAGGAGAGTTGTATGGCATTGAAGCTCATCTGGAGGTTAGTTAACACAGTGTCCAAAGAAGGGCCAGAGGTATACAGAATGGTGTCGTCTGCATAGAGGTGGATCAGAGAATCACCAGCAGCAAGAGCGACATCATTGATGTCTACAGAGAAGAGTGTCGGCCCGAGAATTGAATCCTGTGGCACCCCCATAGAGACTGCCAGAGGTCCGGACAACAGGCCCTCCGATTTGACACACTGAACTCTATTAGAGAAGTAGTTGGTGAACCAGTTGGGGAACCAGGCGAGGCAATCATTTGAGAAACCAAGGCTGTTGAGTCTGCCGTTAAGAATGTGTTGATTGACAGAGTCGAAAGCCTTGGCAAGGTCGATGAATACGGCTGCACAGTAATGTCTCTTATCGATGGCGGTTATGATATCGTTTAGGACCTTGAACGTGGCTGAAGAGTTTGGCGTTCAACTAGCCATGTGCGACAAGCACTTGTAGTTATAAGCCTGCTAGAGTTAGCGGCAGACTGACGAGCAATATCAAACGTGGTATTACGGATGAAGCCTGTGAATGTGAAGAGAACTGAAGATGGTTTGCTTTAGAAATCCCTGAGTAGATGTTGCTTGCTACGTAGGATACCCCTCAGGTGCCTAATTTCTTAATGTTGCGTAGGTACAAACTATACCCTAAAACATGCGTGTACCAGTTTTCACACAAAAAGTTGTCATTTATAAAAACTGAACTTGATGTGAGAATGTGCTTAGCTTCCCGCAAACATTAGACCATGCGCACGCACAGTTTTTAGTGGTTGAATTATTGCATTGCCAGTAGCCTAGTATTTTGTGCAAATGGGGGTTATCATGACACGTATTCACAGCAAAACAACAAGTAGGTCGAAATATAATAACAAGATGCAATCATTTGCCATTAGTAAGAAGAGTGAAAATACAGTATTTCCTATTATTTATTTAATTTCCATGATCATTGCAGAATAAATTCCTCACTTTTTCTGACTGTGATATTTTCATACTGGCGAAGTAGCTTGCAGCCTACAACATCTCATCTCTCATTTCATCGGACTCACTTCACAGTAGGTAATAGATAAGCTATTTCAACTATTTGACTCCATGTGATCTGATCCAGGGAGCAGTTTACCACTAAAACAGACGGTTCACCTTTTCTCTCTACGTCTAAGTCTGAATAGCCTACTGTGATGTCAAATGTCTAAAGTAAACAATATTACATTTATAAACATAATGCATATTTTCATAACTCATTGCAGAGTAAATTCAGCCCACCTTTTGTGGCCATGGTGGGTTCATTTTATAAGGGAGCGCAGTTTATAATATACATTCAAATTTAACAGCTGATATTTTGCCTTGAAGTGCAGAGGCTACCACTGTAGTTTTCATTTGTTTGAGTAGACATATTAAACAATGTATAAAAATGTGCAGGCAGTGCAGCATATTTAGGTTCAGGAAAAAGTTAACGCAAAACATTACTGAATTCAATTGATCTGTTTACAGGTCCACAACTATGTGTAACAGTTGTTTTCTTTCAGAAACAGTCTGATACAGTAAATGTCACTGTAAAAGTTTAATATGGTTTTGGGCCACCAAGAGCTGCCAGAACAGCTTCAATGCGCCTTGCTCTGGAACTCTATTGGAGGAATGCGATGTCTCAGGTGCCAGAATTTCCCTTAAGTGTTCAATTGGGTTGACGCGCAAGCGCACACAAAACCCCATATGTGCCTTTGAGACCTCTCTTTCAAAGTCACTGAGATCTCTTCTTCTACCCATGGTAGCCAAAATAATCGGCAACTGGGCATTTTTATACATGACCCTAAGCATGATGGGATGTTCCTTGCTTAATTCACTCAGGAACCACACCAGTGTGGACTTTGTATCCCTCATTTACTCCAGTGTTTCGTTTATTTTGTCAGTTACCTATATGTGATCAAACTGTTATATGTAGTGTTTTATCAAAATGCACACACAATGTCACAAGGACATAAAAGGCACTCTATTAGTGGAAAGACCCAAGTATTGGCTTGCGTTGCTGTGGTCGACATAGGAAATGGATTTCAATGGTCACCAGAATCTGACACCCATCTTCACCCCAGTTGTATAGAGGATAAGAACAACATGATCTCATTGCAACGCCTTAGAGACATGGATGGGACACTTTGTCAATGGCCCCGTGGGAGCCCACTGAGGTTTAAGGTGAGCTTGGTGGGGGAATTGAATGACTTTAGCCAAGTAATATAATTCCATGTGCTCGCTTAAAAGGGAGAGACAAACCAAGCTGCACAAGTTGTTTAACACCTCTTGAAAACATTTGAGAAGAGAAAAGCGAGGCATATCATGTTTCTCTGTACATGATTAGTTGTTTTATTTCCCTTGTTGTAACTCAGTAGAAGGCCCTCAGACAGATTCCTGTGGGTGTCTGTCTGAGAATATGTGTGTCTGTGTAACACTGACAATTTTATGGGCCTGATTTCATATTCTGAGAGACAAAGTGTCTGTGCGTGCGTGCGTGCGTGCGTGCGTGCGTGCGTGCGTTTGTGTGCGTTCGCGGGGGGTCTGAAGAACAATTTTCAAAAATCACCTATTTCCAGGAAAGTAGAAATCATTTGTTTTCAATAAAATAGATTCACAGAACTACATGAATAGCAGAATGCTGAGTACTAAGCTCCTCCCCTTCCCTCCCTCTTCTCCCCTCTCCTCCCTCTCCTCCCCTCTCCTGTAACTCTCCATGCAAAACATAGACCTACAGTATGTATGTCTTGTGTTTTTATGAATGTCCTTGTGTATTGACATGGCCTAGATTGTATAAAGAAGTTGTTATGATTTTTAATGTAGTAATATTGGATTTAGGCTACTAAATAATGTGGACCTCCATTCAACTCCTCTCCTCTATACCACGCACCACAATATACAACATTTTGTTAGCTTTAATATATGTAGCAGAGTTTCATATTCTATGACGTGGTTTCATAAAATGTGCATTTTGTTCAGTCTAAAGGATATATCTCTCTCACCCTTTTCACGATGTTTGTACTCAAAACCACTATATTGTCTCCTCTGTTGCATCTCCTACAGACCTCTTTTCAAGCCACCAGTTTAATTCCATCTATTTGCGTCTATAGAATTTGTTGTATGGTTTTATTATTATTTGTTCTTATTTTTTATTTTCCTATGCCGAACCATAGCTAAAAGAGTGTGTCCAAAAAGGTTTGCTGCTAGATGTTCATTTTGCCTGTGGAGAAGTTTTTGAAAGAGACTTGTAATCTCATAATTCACTTTCCCCCACTCTATTTGTCTTCAACAGGTGGGTGTGTCTTCAACGGGTGGGTGTGTCTTCAACAGTTGGGTGTTTCTTTAACAGGTGGGTGGGTGTTCAACTAGTGTGTGGGTGTTCAACAGGTGAATGTGTTTCAACAGGTAGGTGGGTGGGTGTTCAACAGGTGGGTGTGTCTTCAAGGTATTTGGTCTGTAATGACTCAGAAAGAACCCCATTTCTAAGAACCTGAACAATCAAACAAACAAATAAACACAAAAACAAACATGCCTGGTTGTGGCAGGAGGCTTGTCGGCCACCCTCACTAATGTTTACACTGTCTGTACTAGTTCTGGTTCACTGCAGGTCACTAGCTTTACCCATGTGTTAAACATTAGGAGAGAAAGAAGTTTGCCTATGCCTCCCGTTGATGCCCTTTGCTTCTGAGGTCGTACACTACCTCTGTGTTCTCTTTGATCCGCATGATGTTGAGGTGTTCTCTACGACTGTATGTGCTGTAAAAAGGCTGTGGCCCACTCAGTATGAGAATATTCTCTTCTCCTGCTGGCGCATCACTGGCTCAAAGGCTGCTCTCTGGAGTGCGTTACACTGCAAGCCAACAGAAATAATTGACACCCAAGATCTCTGTGTTGTTTTTATACATACAGATGTTTTGCCTCACACACAGTATTGAGCAGACACACAAAAAATCTAATCAAATCAAATTTTATTGGTCACATACACATGGTTAGCAGATGTTAATGTGAGTGTAGCGAAATGCTTGTGCTTCTAGTTCTGACAGTGCAGTAATATCTAACAAGTAATCTAACAATTTCCCAACAACTACCTAATGCACACAAAACTAAAAGGCGGAATGAGAATATGTACATATAAATATATGGATGAGCGATGGCCGAGCGGCATAGGCAAGGTGCAATAGATGGTATATACATATGTATATACAATAGATGGTATATACATATATATTCATATGATATCAGTAATGTAAGATATATAACCATTATTAAAGTGGCATTGTTTAAAGTGACTAGTGATCCATTTTCTAAATTGGCCAGTGATTGGTTCTCAATGTAGGCAGCAGCCTCTCTGAGTTAGTGATTGCTGTTTAGCAGTCTGATGGCCTTGAGATTGAAAAACAGCTTCTGTGTCTCAGTCCCAGCTTTGATGAACCTGTCCTGACCTC
The DNA here is from genome assembly GCF_029448725.1 of Salvelinus fontinalis. Lineage (NCBI taxonomy): Eukaryota > Metazoa > Chordata > Actinopteri > Salmoniformes > Salmonidae > Salvelinus > Salvelinus fontinalis. Next base: position 71,633,220 of record NC_074665.1, read on the forward strand.
ACCTTCTGGATGATAGCGGTGTGAACAGGCAGTGGCTCAGGTGGTTGTTGTCCTTGATGATCTTTTTGGCCTTCCTGTGACATAGGGTGCTGTAGGTGTCATGAAGGGCAGGTAGATTTCCCCCGTTGATGCGTTGTGCAGCCCACACTACCCTCTTGAGAGCCTTGTGGTTGAGGGCGGTGCAGTTTCCGTACCTGGCCGTGATACAGCCCGACAGGATGCTCTCGATTGTGCATCTGTAAAAGTTTGTCAGGGTTTTGGGTGACAAGCCACATTTCTTCTGCCTCCTGCGGCTGAAGACGTGCTGTTGCGCCTTCTTCACCACACTGTCTGTGTGTGTGGAACATTTCAGTTTGTCTTTGATGTGTACGCCGAGGAACTTGAAGCTTTTCACCTTCTCCACAGCTGTCCCTTCGATGTGGATAGGGGGGTGCTCCCTCTGCTGTTTCCTGAAGTCCACGATCATCTCCTTTGTTTTGTTGACGTTGAGTGAGAGGTTGTTTTCCTGACACCACACTCCGAGTGCCCTCACCTCCTCCCTGTAGGCTGTCTCGTCATCGTTAGTAATCAAGCCCACTACTGTTGTGTTGTCTGCAAACTTGATGATTGAGTTGGAGGCGTGCATGGCCATGCAGTTGTGGGTGAACAGGGAGTACAGGAGGGGGCTGAGCATGCACCCTTGTGGGTCCCCAGTGTTGAGGGTAAGCGAAGTGGAGATGTTGTTTCCTACCTTCACCAAAGGGGGCAGCCAGTTAGTAAGTCCAGGACACAATTGCAAAGTGCGGGGTTGAGACCCAGGGCCTCCAACTTGATGATGAGCTTGGAGGGAACTATGGTGTTGAATGCTGAGCTGTAGTCAATGAACAGCATTTTTACTTACAGTTGAAGTCAGAAGTTTATATACACTTTCGTTGCAGTCATTAAAACTCGTTTTCAACAACTCCACAACCACTGTCTTGTTAACAAACTATAGTTTTGGCAAGTCAGTTTGGACATCTACTTTGTGCATGACACAAGTAATTTTTCTAACAATTGTTTACAGACAGATTATTTCACTTATAATTCACTGTATCACAATTCCAGTGGGTCAGAAGTTTACATACACTAAGTTGACTGTGCCTTTAAACAGCTTGGAAAATTTCAGAAAATGATGTCATGGCTTTAGAAGCTTCTGATAGGCTAATTGACATCATTTGAGTCAATTGGAGGTGTACCTGTTGATGTATTTCAAGGCCTACCTTCAAAGTCAGTGCCTCTTTGCTTGACATCATGGGCAAATTAAAAGAAATCAGCCAAGACCTCCGAAAAAAATTGTAGCGCTCCACAAGTCTGGTTCATCCTAGGGAGCAAATTCCAAATGCCTGAAGGTACCACGTTCATCTGTACAAACAATAGTACGCAAGTATAAACACCATGGGACCACTCAGCCGTCATACCGCTCAGGAAGGAGACGCGTTCTGTCTCCTAGAGATGAGTGTACTTTGGTGCAAAAGCGTGAATCAATCCCAGAAAAACAGCAAAGGACCTTATGAAGATGCTGGAGGAAACAGGTAGAAAAAGTATCTATATCCACAGTAAAACGAGTCCTATATCGACATTACCTGAATGGCCGCTCAGCAAGGAAGAAGCCACTGCTCCAAAACCGCCATAAAAAAGCCAGACTACGGTTTGCAACTGCACATGGGGACAAACATCGTACTTTTTGGAGAAATGTCCTCTGGTCTGATGAAACAAAAATATAACTATTTGGCCATAATGACCATCGTTATGTTGGAGGAAAAAGGGGTGGCTTTCAAGCCGAAGAACACCATCCCAACTGTGAAGCACGGTTGTGGCAGCATCATGCTGTGCGGGTGCTTTGCTGTAGAAGGGACTGGTGCACTTCACAAAATAGGTGGCATCATGATGAAGGAAAAATATGTGGATATATTGAAGCAACATCTCAAGACATCAGTCAGGAAGTTAAAGATTGGTCGCAAATGGTTCTTCCAACTGGACAATGACCCCAAGCAAACTTCCAAAGTTGTGGCAAAATGGCTTAAGGACAATAAAGTCAAGGTATTGGAGTGACCATCACAAAGCCCTGACCTCAAACCTATAGAAAATGTGTGGGCAGAACTGAAAAGGCATGTGCGAGCAAGGAGGCCTACAAACCTGACTGAGTTACACCAGCTCTGTCAGGAGGAATGGGCCAAAATTTACCCAACTTATTGTGGGAAGCTTGTGAAAGGCTACCTGAAATGTTCAACCCAAGTTAAACAATTTAAAGGCAATGCTACCACATATTAATTGAGTTTATGTAAACTTCTGACCCACTGGGAATGTGATGAAAGAAACAAAAGCTGAAATAAATCATTCTCTCTACTATTATTTTGACATTTAACATTCTTTAAAAAAGTGGTGATCCTAACTGACCTAAGACAGGGAGTGTTTAAATGGATTAAATGTCAGGAATTGTAAAAAAAAAAAAAACTGAGTTTAAATGTATTTGGCTCAAGTGTATGTGAACTTCTGACTTCAACTGTAGGTATTCCTCTTGTCCAGATAGGATTGGGCAGTATGATGGTGATTGCATCGTCTGTGGACATTTTGGGGTGGTATGCAAACTGAGGTGGGTCTAGGGTGGCCGGTAAGGAGGAGTTGATTTGATCCTTGACGAGTCTATCAAAGCACTTCATGATGACAAAAATGAGTGCTAAGGGGCGGTAGTCATTTAGTTCAGTTATCTTTGCCTTCTTGGGTACAGGAACAATGGTGGCCATCTTGAAGCATGTGGGGACAGCAGACTGGGATATGGAAAGATTTAATATATCCATAAACACACCAGCCAGCTGGTCTGTGCATGCTCTGATGATGCGGCTATGGATGCCGTCTGGGCCAGCAGCCTTGCGAGGGTTAACAGGTTTAAATGTTTTGGTCACGTCGGCCACGGAGAAGGAGAGGAGGGGGCGCAGTCCTTAGCGGGCCGCAACGGTGGCAGTGTATTATCCTCAAAGCGGGCAAAGAAGGTGTTTAGTTTGTCTGGAAGCGTGACGTCGGTGTCCGTGACGTGGCTGGTTTTCTTTTTATAGTCTGTTATTTCCTGTGGACCCCACCACACACGTCTCGTATCTGAGCCGTTGAATTGCTACTCCACTTTGTCTGTGTACTGGCATTTTGCTTGTTTGATATCCTTGTTGAGGGAATAACTACACTGTTTATGTTCAGCCATATTCCCAGACCACTTTCCATGGTTAAATGCGGTGGTTCGCACTTTCAGGTTTGCACAAATGCCCCCATCCATCTACGGTTACTGGTTAAGGTAGGTTTTAATCATCACAGTGGGTACAACGTGTCCAATGCACTTCTTTATCAACTCACTCACCGAGTCAGCATATAGATTGATGTTTTTCCCTGAGGCTGACCGGAAACATATCCCAGTCTGTGTGATCAAAACAATCTTTAAGCGTGGATTCCGATTGGTCAGACCAGCGTTGAATGTTTCTAGTCACTGGTACATCCTGTTTGAGTTTCTGTCTATAAGATGGTAGGAGCAAGATGGCATCGTGTTCGGATTTGCAGAAGGGAGGGCGGGAGAGGGATTTGTGTGCATCGCGTAAGTTAGTGTAGCAGTGATCGAGTGTATTACTCCCAAGCGTAGTGCTATCAATGTGCTGATAGAATTTAGGTAGCCTTGTTCTCAAATTTGCTTTGTTAAAATCCTCAGCAACAATAAATGCAGCCTCAGGATATATGGTTTCCAGTTTACATAGATTCCAGTGAAGTTCCTTAAGGGCCGCCTTGGTGTCTGCTTGAGGGGGAATGTACACAGCTGTGACGATAACTGAAGAGAATTCTCTTGGGAGGTAATACGGCCGGCATTTGATTGTAAAGAATTCTAGGTCGGGTGAGCAGAATTACTTTTTTTCACCTTTATTTAACCAGGGAGGCCAGTTGAGAACAAGTTCTCATTTACAACTGCGATCTGGCCAAGATAGAGCAAAGCAGTGCGACACAAACACCACACAGTTACACATAGGATAAACAAACGTACAGTCAGTAACACAATAAAAATGTCTATATACAGTGTGTGCAAATGTAGTAAGATAGGGAGGTAAGGCAATAAATAGGCCATAACGGCAAAATAATTACAATTTAGAAATTGAACACTGGAGTGATAGATGTGCAAAAGATTAATGTGCAAGTAGAGATATTGGGGTGCAAAGGAGCAAAACAATAAATAACAATATGGGGATGAGGTAGTTGGGTGGGCTATTTACTGATGGGCTATGTACAAGTGCATTGATCGGTAAGCTGCTCTGACAGCCGATGCTTAAAGTTAGTCATGGAAATATAAGTCTCCAGCTTCAGTGATTTTTGCAATTCATTCCACTCATTGACAGCAGAGAACTGAAAGGAAAGGCGCCCAAAGAGGAGTTGGCTTTGGGGGTGACCAGTGAAATACACCTGCTGGAGCGTGTGCTACGGGTGGGTGCTGCTATGCTGACCAGTGAGCTGAGATAACGCAGGGCTTTACCTAGAGACTTATAGATGACCTGGAGCCAGTGTGTTTGGCGACGAATATAAAGCGAGGGCCAGCCAACGAGAGCATACAGGTCGCAGTGGTGGGTAGCATATGGGGCTTTGGTGACAAAACGGATGGCACTGTGATAGACTACATCCAATTTGCTGAGTAGAGACTTGGAGGCTATTTTGTAAAAGACATCGCCGAAGTCAAGGATCGGTAGGATAGTCAGTTTTACAAGGGTATGTTTGGCAGCATGAGTGAAGGAGGCCCGCCCGTTTCTTTCCTAACTGCCTGTGTGTATTGGTTCCTAACTTCCCTGAAAAGTTGCATATTGCAGGGGCTATTCGGTGCTAATGCAGTACGCCACAGGATGTTTTTGTTCTGCTCAAGTGAACCAAGGGCTATATCTGTTCTTAGTTCTACATTTTTTGAATGGGACATGCTTATTTAAGATGGTGAGGAAAGCACTTTTAAAGAATAACCAGGCATCCTCTACTGACGGAATGAGGTCAATATCCTTCCAGGATACCCGGGCCAGGTTGATTAGAAAGGCCTGCTTGCTGAAGTGTTTTAGGGAGCGTTTGACAGTGATGAGGGGGGGGGGTGGTCATTTGACCGCGGACCCATTATGGATGCAGGTGATGAGGCAGTGATCGCTGAGATCCTGGTTGAAGACAGCAGAGGTGTATTTAGAGGGCAGGTTGGTCAGGATGATATCTATGAGGATGCCCGTGTTTACGGATTTATGGTTGTACCTGGTAGGTTCCATGATAATTTGTGTGAGATTGAGGGCAAATATCTTAGATTGTAGGACGGCTGGCGTGTTAAAACTTCTTAAGGTTAGGGGGTACTGGCCTCCCGGGTGGCGCAGTGGTCTAGGGCACTGCATCGCAGTGCGAGCTGCGTCACCAGAGTCTCTTGGTTCACGCCCAGGCTGGGCTGGGTTCACGCCCAGGCTCTGTCGCAGCCGGCCGCAGCCGGGAGGTCCGTAGGGCGACGCACAATTGGCATAGCGTCGTCCGGGTTAGGGAGGGTTTGGCCGGTAGTGATATCCTTGTCTCAGTATGTAAAATGTAATAAAATGTATGCACTCTACTGTAAGTCGCTCTGGATAAGAGCGTCTGCTAAATGACTAAAATGTAAATGTAAAAATGGGTACTATTTTCACGTCCGGATGAAAAGTGTGCCCAAAGTAAACTGCCTGCTACTCAGGCCCAGAAACTAGGATATGCATATTATTAGTAGATTTGGATAGAAAACACTCTGAAGTTTCTACAACTGCTTGAATGATGTCTGTGAGTATAACATAACTTATTTGGCAGGCGAAACCCCGAGGACAAACCATCCAGGAAAAGATGTTTTGAGGCCACTCTCTTTTCAATGGATTTCATTGGGAATCTAGAATTCTAAGGCAGTTGCTTGCAGTTCCTATCGCTTCCACTGGATGTCAACAGTCTTTAGAAATTGGTTGAGGTTTTTCCTTTGAGAATGAAGAAGTAGGGCTGTCCAGAACGAGGGTCGAGTGAAGTGTACTGATTGATAGAGGCGCGTGACCTGAAAAGCATGCTCCGCTTTGTTTTCCTCCGATATTGAACGCAGTTTATTTTGTCTTAAATTTTATCGATTATTTATGTTTAAAAATACCTAAAGTTGGATTAGGAAAGTTGTTTGAAATGTTTGGATCAAGTTTACAGGTAACTAATTAGATAATGTCTAGTCATGTTGCACGAGTTGGAACCAGTGTATTTTCTGAATCAAACGAGCCAAATAAATGGACATTTTGGATATATAACGACAGAATTTATCAAACAAAAGGACCATTTGTGATGTTTAATGGACATATTGGAGTGCCAACAGAAGATCTTCAAAGGTGAGGCATATATTATATGTTATTTCTGACTTTTGTGATGTGCCTGGCTGATGGAATTATGATTTTCATGTGTATGTTTGCTGGGGTGCTGTCCTCAGATAATAGCATGGTTTGCTTTCGCCGTGAAGCCTTTTTGAAATCTGACACTGTGGCTGGATTAACAAGAAGTTCATCTTTAAACCGGTGTACAACACTTGTATGATTTATGAATTATTATTATGAGTATTTCTGCTTTTGAATTTGGCGCGCTGCTATTTCACTGGGTGTTGTCAAATCAATCCCGTTAACGGGATTAGCGCGCAAAGGGATCACTAAGCATATCCCAGTGTAGGTCACCTAACAGTACAAAATCTGAAGATAAATGGGAGGAAATTAATTCACATATGCTGTCCAAAGCACAGCTGGGGGCTGAAGGGGGTCTATAACAAGTGGCAACAGTGAGAGACTTATTTCTGGAAAGGTGGATTTTTTAAAGTAGAAGCACAAACTGTTTGGGCACAGACCTGGATAGCATGACATAACTCTGCAGGCTATCTCTGCAGTAGATTGCAACTCCACCCCCTTTGGCAGTTCTATCTTGCTGGAAAATGTTGTAGTTGGGGATGGAAATTTCAGAATGTTTGTTGGCCTTCCTAAGCAAGAATTCAGACACGGCTAGGACATCAGGGTTGGCGGAGTGTGCTAAAGCAGTGAATAAAACAAACTTAGGGAGGAGGATTCTGATGTTAACCTGTTTGGGCTGAGGGGCAGTATTGAGTAGCCAGATAAAAGGTGCCCATTTCAAACGGCCTCGTACTCAATTCTTGCTCGTACAATATGCATATTATTATTACTATTGGATAGAAAACACTCTCTAGTTTCTAAAACCGTTTGAATTATATCTGAGTGAAACAGAACTCATTTGGCACAAACTTCCTGACCAGGAAGTGGAAAGTCTGAAATCGAGGCTCTGTTCTAGTTCCTGCTTATAAATGGGCATGATACGTATTAGTATACATGCACTTCATACACCTTCCCCTGGATGTCAAGAGGCGGTGAGAGAAAAAATTGAGTGTTTATCTTGGTCTGAAGTGGAATACAAGCTCTTGGAATGACGTGTCACCCATTTCCTGTTCTCAGGAAGGTGCGAGAAGGAACCTGGATTTGCCTTCTGATAAGTTGCCGTTATGGACGACTAATATCTCCGGCTTTGATTTTATTTGATACTTTACGATGATATGGTCACATGTATGTTTTTTCAATATAGTTTAACTTCTTCTGGCTGCAAGCCCGACGTCGGTACACTTATGACAACAGCCAGCTCAAGTGCAGGGCGCGAAATTCAGAAAATATATATTTTTTAAATATTTACTTTCACACATTAACAAGTCCAATACAGCAAATGAAAGGTACACATCTTGTGAATCCAGCCAACATGTCAACATGTGATTTTTAAAATGTTTTACAGCGAAAACAGCACGTATATTTATGTTAGCTCACCACCAAATACAAAAAAGCACAGACATTTTTCACAGCACAGGTAGCATGCACAAAGCCAACCTAACTAACCAAGAACCAACCAAACTAACCAACAAACAACTTCATCAGATGACAGTCTTATAACATGTTATTCAATAAATCTATGTTTTGTTCGAAAAATGTGCATATTTCAGGTATAAAGGTACCGAAAGCAGCCATAATAATTACAGACACCAACGTCAAATACCTAATTACTCATCATAAAACATTTCTGAAAAATACATAGTGTACAGCAAATGAAAGACAGGCATCCTGTGATTCCAGTCAATATTTCCGATTTATTAAGTGTTTTACAGCGAAAACAAAATATAGCGTTATATTAGCTTACCACAATAGCCAGAAAGACATGCCATTTCCCAGTAGCAAAAGGTTAGTGATCGTAACAAACAAGCAAAAGATATATAATTTTTGACTAACCTTGATATTCTTCATCAGATGACAGTCCTATAACATCAGGTTATACATACACTTATGTTTTGTTCGAAAATGTGCATATTTAGAGCTGAAATCAGTGGTTACACATTGTGCTAACTTAGCTACTTTTTCCACAACATCTAAACAGCAACGATATTTTTCTGACACGTTTTCTGACACATATTCTGACCAAATAGCTATTCATAAACATAACTAAAAAATACATTTGTATAGGAAATGATAGATCCATTAGTTCTTAATGAAATCGCAGTGTTAGAATTCTAAAAAATAACTTCATTACGACATCCAGCTTCGGTTTAGCTGAGTACCCCAAAGTTGGGCGCCGGCGACTAGTTCACATGCACGACAGATATATGAAATAGCATCATAAAATGTTTCTTACTTTTGGTGATCTTCCATCAGAATGTTGGACAAGGTGTCCTTTGTCAAGAACAATCGTTGTTTGGATGTAGAACGTTCATTTTCCAGCTTGATTTAGCAAGCACACTAGCCAAGTGGCTCGAAGCTCTCCATGTCAACAAACGGAAGAGAACGGAACATGGCAAAACTCCCGAAACATTTTCAATAATCTGATGAAACTATATTGACAAAAACATACTTTACGATGATATGGTCACATGTATCAAATAAAATCAAAGCCGGAGAGATTAGTCGCCTATAACGGCAGCTAAACAGAATGCAAATCCAAGTCCCCTTTCGCGCCTCCAGAAAACAGGAAATGGGCGGACACGTCATACAAAGAGCCTGTATTCCACTTCAGACCAAGATAAACACAACATTTCTTCTCTCACCGCCTCTTGACATCCAGGGGAAGGTCTATGAAGTGCACATATACTCTTACGTATCATGCCCAACAATGGCTGCCTAAAATATGGCTCCCAATCAGAGACAATGAATGACAGCTGTCTCTGATTGAGAACCATTCAGGCAACCATAGACTTGCCTAGACAACTATACTAAGCCCAACCCCATACACTCAACAAAACCCCCTATACAATACAAACACCCTAAACTAGACAAAACACACAAACTTCCCCCATGTCACACCCTGACCTAGCTAAACTAATAAAGAAAATCTATATAACAGAGGCCAGGGTGTGACAGTACCCCCCCTCAAAGGTGCGGACTCCGGCCGCAAAACCTGACACAGAAGGGGAGGGTCCGGGTGGGCCTTCCTATGGTGGCGGCTCGGGTGCGGGACGTGGACCCCCCTCCACCATAGTCACTAACCGCTTTGGTGGCGCCCCTGGAACGGCGAGTCCCAGACTGAATACCATCCCAGAGGGCGCCACTGGACTGAGGGGCAGCTCCGGACTGAGGGGCAGCTCCGGACTGAGGGGCAGCTCCGGACTGAGGGGCAGCTCCGGACTGAGGGGCAGCTCCGGACTGAGGGGCAGCTCCGGCGGATCCTGGCTGACTGACGGCTCTGGCGGATCCTGGCTGGCTGGCGGCTCTGGCGGATCCTGGCTGGCTGCCGGCTCTGGCGGATCCTGGCTGGCTAGCGGCTCTGGCAGATCCTGGCTGGCTGGCGGCTCTGGCTGGTCATGGCTGGCTGGCGGCTCTGGCTGGTCATGGCTGGCTGGCGGCTCTGGCGGATCCTGGCTGACTGACGGCTCTGGCGGATCCTGGCTGGCTGGCGGCTCTGGCGGATCCTGGCTGGCTGGCGGCTCTGGCGGATCCTGGCTGGCTGGCGGCTCTGGCGGATCCTGGCTGGCTGGCGGCTCTGGCGGATCCTGGCTGGCTGGCGGCTCTGGCTGGTCATGGCTGGCTGGCGGCTCTGGCTGGTCATGGCTGGCTGGCGGCTCTGGCGGATCATGGCTGGCTGGCGGCTCTGGCGGGTCCTGGCTGGCTGGCGGCTCTGGCGGATCCTGGCTGGCTGGCGGCTCTGGCTGGTCATGGCTGGCTGGCGGCTCTGGCTGGTCATGGCTGGCTGGCGGCTCTGGCGGATCCTGGCTGACTGACGGCTCTGGCGGATCCTGGCTGGCTGGCGGCTCTGGCGGATCGTGGCTGGCTGGCGGCTCTGGCGGATCCTGGCTGGCTGGCGGCTCTGGCGGATCCTGGCTGGCTGGCGGCTCTGGCTGGTCATGGCTGGCTGGCGACTCTGGCTGGTCATGGCTGGCTGGCGGCTCTGGCGGATCCTGGCTGGCTGGCGGCTCTGGCGGATCCTGGCTGGCTGGCGGCTCTGGCTGGTCATGGCTGGCTGGCGGCTCTGGCTGGTCATGGCTGGCTGGCGGCTCTGGCGGATCATGGCTGGCTGGCGGCTCTGGCGGGTCCTGGCTGGCTGGCGGCTCTGGCGGATCCTGGCTGGCTGGCGGCTCTGGCTGGTCATGGCTGGCTGGCGGCTCTGGCTGGTCATGGCTGGCTGGCGGCTCTGGCGGATCCTGGCTGACTGACGGCTCTGGCGGATCGTGGCTGGCTGGCGGCTCTGGCAGATCCTGGCTGGCTGGCGGCTCTGGCGGATCCTGGCTGGCTGGCGGCTCTGGCGGATCCTGGCTGGCTGGCGGCTCTGGCTGGTCATGGCTGGCTGGCGACTCTGGCTGGTCATGGCTGGCTGGCGGCTCTGGCGGATCCTGGCTGGCTGGCGGCTCTGGCGGGTCCTGGCTGGCTGGCGGCTCTGGCGGGTCCTGGCTGGCTGGCGGCTCTGGGGGGTCCTGGCTGGCTGGCGGCTCTGGCGGGTCCTGGCTGGCTGGCGGCTCTGGCGGATCCTGGCTGGCTGGCGGCTCTGGCAGATCCTGGCTGGCTGGCGGCTCTGGCTGGTCATGGCTGGCTGACGGCTCTGGCTGGTCATGGCTGGCTGACGGCTCTGGCTGGTCATGGCTGGCTGACGGCTCTGGCTGGTCATGGCTGGCTGACGGCTCTGGCTGGTCATGGCTGGCTGACGGCTCTGGCTGGTCATGGCTGGCTGACGGCTCTGGCTGGTCATGGCTGGCTGACGGCTCTGGCTGGTCATGCCTGGATGACGGCTCTGGCTGGTCATGGCTGGATGACGGCTCTGGCTGCTCATGTCTGGCGGAAGGCTCTGGCTGCTCCTGTCTGGCGGAAGGCTCTGGCTGCTCCTGTCTGGCGGGAAGGCTCTGGCTGCTCCTGTCTGGCGGACGGCTCTTGCGGCTCCTGTATGGCGGACGGCTCTAGCGGCTCCTGTCTGGCGGACGGTTCTAGCGGCTCCTGTCTGGCGGACGGCTCTAGCGGCTCCTGTCTGGCGTTCGGCTCTAGCGGCTCCTGTCTGGCGTACGGCTGTAGCGTCTCCTGTCTGGCGGACGGCTCTGAAGGCTCAGGACACACGGGCGGCTCTGAAGGCTCAGGACAGACTGGCGGCTTTGCAGGCTCAGGACAGACGGGCGGCTTTGCAGGCTCAGTACAGACGGGCGGCTATGAAGGCTCAGGACAGACGGACAGCTCAGGCGGCGCTTGGCAGACGGACAGCTCAGGCGGCGTTGGGCAAATGGACAGCTCAGGCAGCGTTGGGCAGACGGGCAGTTCAGACGGCGTTGGGCAGACGGGCAGTTCAGACGGCGTTGGGCAGACGGGCAGTTCAGACGGCGTTGGGCAGACGGGCAGTTCAGGCGCTGCTGGGCATACGGCAGACTCTGGCCGGCTGAGGCGCACTGTTGGCCTGGTGCGTGGTGCCGGAACTGGAGGTACCGGGCTAAGGACACGCACCTTCAGGCTAGTGCGGGGAGCAGCAACAGGACGCACAGGACTCTGGAGGCGCACAGGAGGCTTGGTGCGTGGTACCGGAACTGGAGGTACTGGGCTGGAGACACGCACCACAGGGCTAGTACGTGGAGGAGGAACAGGGCTCTGGAGACGCACAGGAGGCTTGGTGCATGGTGCCGGCACTGGTGGTAATGGGCAGGAGACACGCACCATATGGCTAGTGCGGGGAGCAGGAACAGGGCACACTGGTTTCTCAAAGCGCACTATAGGCCTGGTGCGTGGTGCCGGAACTGGTGGTACCGGACTGAGGGCACGCACCTCAGGGCGAGTGCGGGGAGAAGGAACAGTGCGTACAGGGCTCTGGAGACGCACATTAGGCCTAGTGCGTGGTGCCGGAACTGGTGGTACCGGGCTGGGGACACGCATCTCAGGGCTAGTGCAAGAAGCAGGAACAGGACACATCGGGTTGTGAAGGTGTACTGGAGACCTGGTGTGTATTGCCGGCTTTAAATCTTCCGGAACTTTAACACAAGTTTCAGGCTGAGTACGAGGAACTGACACAGGTGGCATCGGACAGCTAACACGCTCCTCAGGGAGAATGCCATGCATACTCTGCCAAACTAACAGCTCTCTCTCTTCACTCTCCTCCAATTTCGTCAACAACTCCTCGAATGTCTCATAATCTCCCCTTCGTTCACTCTCCTCCAATCTGTCCAATAACTCCTCGACAATCTCAGACTCACCCCTCAACTTCGCTGTCTGCTCCAAGTGCCCCCCCCCCCCCCACAATAATTTTTTTGGGCTGTCTCTCGGGCTTCCTACCGTGTCGCCGTGCTGCCTCCATTCGTCGGTATCCCGCCGCACATTGCTCCATAGAATCCCAGGCGGGCTCCGGCACTCTCCCTGGGTCGACAGACCACCTGTCTATTTCCTCCCAAGTAGTGTAACCCAGATCATTCTGCTGCCGAGCTAGCTCCTCAAAACGCCGCCTCTCTGCTTTCGCTGCCTCCAGCTCTGCCTTGGGGCGGCGATATTCCCCTGGCTGTGCCCAGGGTCCTCTTCCGTCTAGGATTTCCTCCCACGTCCAGGAATCTTGACATCGCTGCTGCTGCTTTTTACCACGCTGCTTGGTGCTGGTTTGGTGGGTAATTCTGTCACGGTCGTCTTGTGGTGAATGAGTGGACCAAGGCGCAGCATGAGAGAAATACATCTTCCCTTTATTAGACAAAGACGTAACACGAAAACGAAACACTCTTACAAAACTAACAAAACAACAAACGACCGTGAAGCTATAAACGAAAGTGCACACACAAGCTACTAACGTTCAACATAGACAATTACCCACGAAAACCTACTGTCTATGGCTGCCTAAAATATGTCTCCCAATCAGAGACAATGAATGACAGCTGTCTCTGATTGAGAACCATTCAGGCAACCATAGACTTGCCTAGACAACTATACTAAGCCCAACCCCATACACTCAACAAAACCCCCTATACAATACAAACACCCTAAACTAGACAAAACACACAAACTTCCCCCATGACACACCCTGACCTAACTAAACTAATAAAGAAAATCAATATAACAGAGGCCAAGGTGTGACACCAGCTTAGGTATAGCGAGAGAGTACCCAAAAGCTGGGCGCCAACGACTAGCTGGGCGCCGACGATATACCCAAAAGCTGGGCGCCGACGATATATGAAATAGCATCATAAAATGGGTCCTACTTTTGCTGATCTTTCATCAGAATGTTGTACAAGGGGTCCTTTGTCGGGAACAATTGTTGTTTGGATTTAGAACGGCCTTTTTCCCTCTCGATTTAGCAAGCACACTTGCCAAGTGGCACGAATCTCTCTATGTCAACAACCCGAAGAGAACGGAACACGGCAAAACTCCCGAAAAAAATTCAATAATCTGATTAAACTATATTGAAAAAACATACTTTACGATGATATGGTCACATGTATCAAATAAAATCAAAGCCGGAGATAGTAGTCGCCTATAACGACAGCTTTTCATAAGGCAATCCCGGGTTCCTTCTCGCGCCTTCCTGAAAACAGGAAATGGGTGACACGTCATTCCAAGAGGATTTATTCCACTTCAGACCAAGATAAACACTCAATTTCTTCTCTCACTGCCTCTTGACATCTAGGGGAAGGTGTACGACGTGCATGTATACTAATACGTATTATGCCCATTTATAGGCAGGACCTAGAACAGAGCCTCGATTTCAGACTTTCCACTTCCTGGTCAGGAAGTTTGTGCCAAATGAGTTCTGTTTTACTCACAGATATAATTCAAACGGTTTTAGAAACTAGAGAGTGTTTTCTATCCAATAGTAATAATAATATGCATATTGTACGAGCAAGAATTGAGTACGAGGCCGTTTGAAATGGGCCCCTTTTATCTGGCTACTCAATACTGCCCCTGCAGCCCAAACAGGTTAAGCCAGGTGAGGTCTCCGCATGTATGTGGGATGGGATGAAAGAGCTATCGAAGGCATTTTGAGCGGGACTGAAGGCTCTACAGTGAAATAAAATAGTAAAAAGCAGAAGACAAGGCATAATGACATTAGAAAAAGGCATAAAGCAATCACAGGTGTTGATCAGGAGAGCTAAGACAACAACAGGTAAATGGCGATGAATGGGCAGAGCGGGTCAGTTAGGTGCATACAGGACCTGAGTTCGAGGCTGGGGCCGACAGGTAAACAAAATGAGGTTCCGTGTTATTGAAAGTCCAGGGAGCATCAGCTGTGTAGCCGAGCGATCATAGGGTCAAAAGAGCAGCAATAGGTGAGTCAGGGTGCTGTTCGGTAGTCACTACTACGCAAGGCAAGCATGGGACACAGCGTTCAGAAAAGCTAGTAGATGGTTCTTCGGCGACATCGTAACAGAGCAGCCTGTTGATACCACATCGGGCGATCACATCAGCAGTCCAGTCGTGATGGATTGGCGGGGCTCCGTGTCGACAATAAAGGGTCCAGGCCAATTGGCAAAGGAGGTATTGTAGCCCTAGAATTAGCTGCTGTATGGGCCTAGCTCGAGGCTAGCTCAAGGCTAGCTGGTGCTTGCTTCGGGACAGAGGCGTTAGCTAACAGTAGCCACTCGTTTGCAGCTAGCCAGCTGCGATGATCCGGAGTAATGTTCCGGTGTAATGATCCAGAGCGCCAGGAGTCCAGTGATATGGTAGAGAGAAGCAGTCCAATATGCTCTAGGTTGATATCGCACTGTGCAGACTGGCAGGTGTTGTCCGACCTAAGGCTGACTGATGACGGGGAAAAAAGGCGAGGACCGCTAACCGTGGCTAACAAAGACTAGTAGCTAGTTAGCTGGCTAGTTCCAGTTATAAGGAATAAAAATAGCAGAGCCGTGCCACATTGGGTGAGGTGGATTGCAGGAAAGTTTATTTAGTTCGTAGATAGAATGTGCGATTAAGATATATACGACAAAGACCGGCTATTTACACGTGATAAGACACGGGATAAGACAAAGACAGATACACACGTCCTACTGCAGCACCATCTTGGAAAGAATGGCTTGAGTTCCTGTATGTTGTTTTGATTACACCATGAGTCGTTAATCATGAAGCATACATCCACACTCTTCCTCTTCTCAGTTTATCTCTGTCGACACAATGCATGGAGAAGCCCGGTGGCTGAACCAATTCCGATAGCATATCCCGAGAGAGCCATGTTTCTGTGAAACAGAGAATGTTACAATCTCTGATAACTGTCTGGAAGGCAAACCTTGCTCAAATTGCATCTACCTTGTTGTCAAGAGACTGGATATTGGGGAATAGTATACTCGGGAGCGGTGAGCGATGTACACGTCTACTGAGCCTGACCAGGAGGCCACTCTCTCTGCCCCTTCTATGGCGCCGTTGTTTTAGTTCGGCTTTTGGGATTAGATCCATTGTCCTGGGTGGTAGTCCAAACAGATGATCCGCTTCGGGAAAGTCATATTCCTGTTCGTAATGTTGGTAAATTGACGGCGCTCTTATAACAAATAGTTCTTCCCGGCTGTATGTAATAAGACTTAAGATTTCCTGGAGTAACAATGTAAGAAATAATACATAAAAAAAACAAAATACTGCATAGTTTCCTAAGGACTCGAAGCGAGGCAACCATCTCTGTCGGCGCCATCTTGCTGTCTCACACAAACACAAACACACACACACACATGCACACGCACACAGTGCACACCCCTTTCCCATCACGTTTGAATAGCCCATTCAAAGGAGAACAAGTATCTACAGAGGATGTTGGATTTGGTTTTCAACCCCAAAATCAAGTTACACAGGTCAGGTTGGTATCTATCTATAATTGTTGTAAAGATCATTTAGCCTATCAACC
Source organism: Salvelinus fontinalis (assembly GCF_029448725.1). Taxonomy (NCBI): domain Eukaryota; kingdom Metazoa; phylum Chordata; class Actinopteri; order Salmoniformes; family Salmonidae; genus Salvelinus; species Salvelinus fontinalis. Next base: position 71,649,561 of record NC_074665.1, read on the forward strand.
GATTTAGCTAGCTAACTAGCTTGTGTCATGGCGTTGCCCTCTTTGGGTACAGCGAGCACCATCCCCCTCTTCCTCTCTATACTCCTTACACCAGGCTCTATTAGACAGGTCATAAATTCCTGGAGGAGATCCTCTCCTCATGGCCAGAGTATAAGAGAGAGTGAGTTTTCATATAGAGAACAAAGGAATTTATTCCACCTCACAGAACTGGAGAACCGAACGACATTCATGTTCTGGAGAATGTATAAAAGATCGGTGAAGTAACGAGCTATGAACTGGTCCATTTGGTACAATTTTGTGAAACTCATGAGAGACAATACAGCCACATTACCATAACCCTGTTTATACAATAGTCTCAGTTATGAGGCTTACATCTAATTGTTGTATAAAATTCAAAAAGGCACTCGCCCGTCTGAACAATCTTATTTGCAGGTGCATGGCAACAGTTGAACAAGATGAAGGAAGAAGGAAACCGCACACTGTTCTTGATAGTATCACTGATATTTAATAAGCTTACGTATCGGCCTTCGTCAGAGCTTTTGTGATTTTTTTTTACATTTGCACCCTTATGTAGACCTAGCCCCACCCACATCCGTTCCACACATGGAAGGGGGTATGAGGCAAAGGAAAAAAACAAATAAGTGCTTCCAAATATAACAATATGCTCATCATAAATATTACAAAAGTGTATAAATAAGACATTTAGTACATTTCAATGACCAAAAACATGACATTTCTACCTTTAGATTTTGTGGCATAGAGAGAGTTAAGATATCAGACAGGGGAGGGCATATTAACAATACTCTGAGTAAAATAGAATGTTTGGGGATTTTCACCCTCCAGACATTATTCCCTAAAGGACTTAATGATGAAATGCCTATGTATGTTATGTTGTGAATTTGAATATTCTGGATATGAATATGAATATTCTGTTACCAAACCCAAGCAATTTGATTACCTGGCTATGAATATAAATCTTCTGTTACCAAACCCAAGCAATTTGATTATCTGGCTGTGAATATATATCTCTGCGCACCATTAAATCTTGTTATTAAATACCCCCATCTGCTATTGCTGGCTCTCTGGATTGTATTTTAGATTTATCACAGAATGTCAAATCTGAGTTGAACAACCAACTGATCAACTCAAGAACTGGTTGACAACCAACTGATCAACTCAATAATCTATTTAGATTTTATTAATTTAGCAGATGCTGTTGTCCAGAGCGACATACGTGGCAATTAGGGTTAAGTGCCTTGCTCAAGAGCACATTGACAGATTGTTCAACTAGTCAGCTCTGGGGCTCAAACCAACAGCCTTTCAGTTATTGACTCAAAGCTCTTAACTGCTAAGCTACCTGCCACCTATGTATTACCTACAATCTTACTCAGATTGTTAACAATGTAACAATGCAAAGTGTCCTCTAAAATCCTCTTTGATTGACCTTATTTTAATCAACACTACGTTGTTTTAATGCTTCTTGTGTTTTTTCAAATGATATAAGTGATCACTGTGCTGTTGCCTGTGTAAGGGATGGTAAAATTCCTAAACTACCTCCACGTATCATCATGAAAAGAAACTGGAAGCAGTTTGACACTCAGGGTTTTTAACATGATCTTTTCAACATTGCCTGGAATACAGTTTAATTCATCCCTGATGTTAAATGAGCCTTTTTTTATTTCCACAAAGCATTCCAGGATATATGCAACAAGCATGCCCCTTTCAAACAATACACAATTAAGGGCAGAGACAAACCTTGGTTCTCAGATGAACTAGCTAAAATCATAAGGAAATGGAATGCTGTGTGGGCTTAAGCAATAAGGTCTGATTCCAGGCAGATCACTGTGATACAAGCCCGTATTTGACATCAATCCGTGTCTGAGGACGTCAGGAGATGGTCGGCCATTAGGTGCAACAGTGTGCGGTGTTACCTTAAGTAGGTTTCGGTAGGGCACTGAGGGCGGATCGGCGATAAGCCTCTGCCTCTGATTCCAAAGGTTGTTTTTTGTTTTAAGCCTATCCCAAACCTTAACCCTGAGGCATTAATGCCTAACCTTAAGAATTCAGAGTTTACAGTTTAGTCATTTAGCAGATGCTCTTATCCAGAGCGATTAGGGTTAAGCGCCTTACTCAAAGGCACAGACAGATTTTTCACCTAGTCAGCTCAGGGAATCAAACCAGCAACCTTTTGGCTACTGGCTCAACACTCTTAACAGCTAGACTTAACTCAAACCTTAAAAATGTGGAGTTAATGCCTAAACTTAACATTTGACACTTTGAAATGAGACGTTTGGAACAACTTCGAAATTTGATGTTTGAGAAACATGGATGAACATCTAGAGCATGTAGCTTATTCCCCTGATGTTTGGATGGCTTTTAAACACCTTCGGAATAAGGGTATGGTCTACTGCTGATAATCTGAATCATAAAAACATGCACAGCTCCCTAAACAAATCTTGGTTGACTCACAGGTGGTAACTAAAATTATCTATATTCTGAACTCTTTTAATAAAATGTTCTTGATGCAGGCGGATTATTTAATTGGCTTAAAGGTCAACATGATCTTCCTTTGAAATTGCCTGACACTCCCTAGAACTCCTCCAGGTTCTCCTTCTTGCCCTTCCATGTCTCAGAGTTGCGTAGAGCCCTGAAAGCAATTAATGTAAAAAAAAAATCCAGTGGCCCTGATGAGCTAGACCGCTGCCTAATACAATTAGCTGCAGACACCATTGCTCCCCCTGTAACATGCACTTTAAACCTCACCCTAGAATGCATTGTAATCCCCAGGTTGTGTAAATCAGCATTTGTCCTACCTCTTTTGCAAGGAGATCACACTCTACTGTATATCTATCGGCCCATATCTAAGTTGTCTGTTCTGACAAAGGTATTGGAGTCCCTAGTCAATAAGCAGTTTAAGGCCTACCTCCAGGGAAACAATATTTTGAGTGGTACGCAATTAGGTTTCAAGTCTTGCCATAGCCCTGTCACAGTAACGTTGAAGGTTTTGAATGATGTTCACTGTGCCCTGGATAGGAAGCTGCATTGTGTGTCTGTATTCATAGACTTGCCAAAGGCGTTTGACAATGTGGACTATACTGTCTTGGTGTAGAGATTAAAGTGTGTTGAGATTACTGGTCATGCTCTGGAGTGGTTTGTGAACTACATGTCAAATCAAACACAGTGTGTTAAGCTGGTTGTAAGTCGAACAACGTAGAGTTGTTCTCAGGTGTGCCACAAGGATCCATTTTAGGTCCCCTGTTGTTTGTTATCTTTATTAACAACATTGGGAGACATATTGAGACAGCTGATGTACTTTTTCTCAGTAAAAGCACATGGATGCATGTTAAACGGATAAGCAAAACTTTTTAGTGATATATGCGAAAACGAGATTTGTCTTACGATGACCTAAAGGATGCAATGATCACGCAATATTGGCACTCTGCACTTGAGACAGACCAAGTAAAGTGGAACAAAAGTAAACCTTGAATTTGGAGGTTTAAATATATATTCCTCTGGTGGCTGAGTTGACCCATCTTATGAAATTACATTGGTTTGGTGATTAAAATTTTTTCAGATATTTGACAGGTTGATGGAGAATTTTTACAGGAAATAATCAATGCCATTTGATGAGGTTAGGATAGGGTGCCAGGTGTGAACTAATGTGAACAATTAAACATGTATCCTTTGACCATGTGCAATTATGTGCAACTACGTCAACAAAAGGGCTACATTTGAAAAAGTTTACGTTTAAGCATCAGCTTCTGAGGCTTGTTTTCTTTTGTGTTCTGTTGCGTTTCACATCTCGTTCCTGCTGTTTCGTTCTTCTATTACTTCTTGCTTCCATTGTTTTGTTTTCTGTTTCTTGTCTGTATTTATTCCATCCAACAACAACCATCAATAACATTGATTGTAACCATATGATTCATTAAGTAATAGTATTGTAAAATGTAGGCCGAATACTTTACATCACCAGGTGAATTAAGTCATTAATGTATGCCTAACAGCGCTCATTTCAAAGCTTCTTGGTTAACAATGCATTTAATAAACAACAATTAAACAAACAACTTAACAAACTATATTAACCTATTTAACTCTAATCACAAATTATGTGTTTTTAAAGGTTTGTAAACACTTGATTTTATGGGTGCCACCCTTAAGAGTTTGAACCTATAAAATCTAAGTGCCTGCAATTGACCAACAAAACACTATTTCCTAGATCCATTTGCACTGCTGTTTACTGGCCGTTGGATATAGGTATAAAGAGCTTCTTCTGCATCTCAATAAAAGACTGGGGCATGTGTTGTCACAGTTATTGAAATTGAATTGAAAAGGCCGGCCCGCTCTTGGGTTCAAACTTGTCTCTTGAGTTTGTCTAATTTCGTTTCACATTTTCTTTCCATCTTATTTTTTTACACATATTACATCATTGAGTAGTTATTGTTCTTAGAATGTCGTGTGAAGAAATATGATCAACATTTTCATATCCCGATCTTTCATCTGTGCATAATGTTTGTGTAAACGGTTTGGTTGCAGCGGGCGAAAATAGTTTCACCACTTTCTTTTCTCTCTCCCTCTCTCTATTTTGGAAATACTTAAATTGAACTGATCTGATTCCAGCCCCAGCTGCACTAAAAATACCATTCACTCTAAGTGTCTCTGTGGCTTTGGAGTGTACCAGCTTGGTTTAGACATATTGGAACGACCCTTAGGTATATGACCCAAATTGCACTCTATTCTCTATATAGTGCACTACTTATGACCAGTGCCCAAATAAAATATATCAGGAAATAAGCTGCCTAATCAGCAGATTCACAGAACACTTTGAAAAAGTATGCAACGTACCTTAGCATGAACTAGAAATTCTTCATGAGATTGTTATGATGAGAGAGAGCTTTCCATCCATGCAGTTAAGTCAGAGTAGAGCTCAGGGTATTGTTTTAATTTATGTGGTGGTGGATGAGAATACTCATTAACAACACACCACACCTGGGTTCAAATACTGTATCTGGGCTTGATTGAGCTTGCCTGGTGCAATGGAACTAATATAATGGTTGCAGAAGAGCAGGTAGACTAAAGCAAACACTAAATGTATTTATTATGATTATTATTTATTAAAACTCATTTGTACCAGGTAAGTTGACTGAGAAAATATTATCTTTTATCAAATCAAATCAAATTTCATGTGCCGAATACAACAGGTGTAGACCTTACCGTGAAATGGTTACTTACGAGCCCTTAACCAACAATGCAGTTCAAGAAATAGAGTTAAGAAAATATTTACAAAAAAATGTAAGTAAAAAAAAATTACAAAAAATAACAATAAAATAATGATACTGAGGCTATATACAGTGGGATACCTGTACCGAGTCAATGTGTGGGGGTACAGGTTAGTCGAGGTAATTTGTATATGGAGGTGGGGGTGAAGTGACTATACATAGATAATAAACAGTGAGTAGCAGCAGTGTACAAAAGGGAGGGGGGGGGGGGGGGTCAATGTAAATAGTCCAGGTGGCCATTTGATTAATTGTTCAGCAGTCTTATGGCTTGGGGGTAGAACCTGTTAAGGAGCCTTTTGGACCTAGACTTGGTGCTCCGGTACCTCTTTCCGTGCAGAACAGAGAGAATAGTCTTGGGTGACTGGAGTCTTTGACAGTATATAGGTCCTTTAAGGCAAGAAGATCACGACTGTCTTGGTCTTCACGACTGTCTTGGTGTGTTTGGACCATCATAGTTTGGAACTTGAAACTCTGAACCCGCTCCACTACAGCTCGTCAATGTGAATGGGGGCATGTTCGGCCCTCCTTTTCCTGTAGTCCAAGATCAGCTAACGTTGAGGGAGAGGTTGTTGTCCTGGCTCATTGTTGATCAGTTCTACCATGCTTGTGTCTTCAGTAAACTTAATGATGGTGTTGGAGATGTGCTTGGCATGCAGTCGTGGGTGAACAGAGAGTACAGGAGGGGACTAAGCACGCACCCCTGAGGGTCCCCTGTGTTGGGGATCAGCATGGCAGATGTGTTGTTGCCTACCCTTACCACCTGGGGGCAGCCTGTCAGGAAGTCCAGGATCCAATTGCAAAGGGAAGTGTTTAGTCCAAGGGTCCTTGGCTTAGTGATGAGCTTTGTAGGCGCTATGGTGTTGAACGCAGATGTTAGTCAATGAACAGCATTCTCACATAGCTGTTCCTTTTGTCCAGGTGGGAAAAGGCTGTGTGGAGCACAATTTGACAGCAAGAACTTGGGAAAGAGTTACAGGAGGGAGGAGAGAGAATGAATGTGTCAATTGGAAGTCGGGGATGTTTAGGTGGTCATCATGGTATGCGGGCCAGATTGAGAATTTAGCCAGGGCACCAGGTTTAAAACCCCTACTCTTACGATAAGTGATATGGGATCTCTAGTGACCACAGGGAGTCACACCCGTTTTAACGTCCTATCCAAAAAAAAGCACCCTACACAATGTCCCCTTCACTGGGGCGTTGCTATATCCTTTAAGCAGTGCTCCCTACTGGCCCCCCATCACCACTTCGAGCAGCATCTGGTCTCCCGTTCAGGCACTGACCAGGACCCACCCTGCTTAGCTTCAGAAGCAAGCCAGCAGTGGGATGCAGGGTGATATGCTGCTGGAAATAGTATTCGAAGGTCTGTGACACGCAGCCAACACAGTGATCAGTTAGGAACGCAGCGCTGTGAGGCGTTGTTTAGACTGCCTGATGAGGCATGACGCTCACCCTGTTGCTCATTCACAAACAATGTTTTTTTAAATATGGAGAGACAGCGCAAGAGAGAGAAAGACAGAACACATGCCCTACAAATGATCTATTAGTGGCATATCAATGGAAAGTTATTCTAAAGTGCTACCAAGACATTCAGACTGGTGATAGTGTCACAAACAGTGATGTCTACAGATGTAGCAGAGCAAGAGAGGCAAACGTGAGACTATGCTCATCGATGTCTGTCAATTTGCATGTGAGTGCCCAGAAATTACTCCATAAATTACTCTCTTTGGAGAGTAAATAGTATTGACTAGTTTTTTACACCCAAAACTGCAAAGAGCCCCTTGAAACATTTTTAGGCTGCAATGTCACTAGATATATACTTTCATGGTTTACTCGATCCCACTCCACCACCACAGTCAGCACTGTAAATGCCCAGACTGTAAAGCTCATTTCAACAAAGAAAGAGATGTTCATCGGCTGGGCCAGTGAACTGCTAGGTTGAGACTATAGTCCAGTAGCCACACAGACAACTATTTACCGGAGATGACTGAAAGTGCAATACTGATGGAACTCTCGTAGTACATTAAACGTCACTTCAACAATGACTGACCTGAGGGCATATTTGGGTTTAAAGTCCAACTCCGTGTGACTGGTGTCCCCTTCAAGGGATTTTATGTACCCAGAGTTGGGCAGTATTTTTGATACATGTATTTGAAATACACTATTGGGTCAAAAGTTTTAGAACACCTACTCATTCAAGGGTTTTTCTTTATTTTGACTATTTTCTACATTTTAGAATAGTAGTGAAGACATCAAAACTATGAAATAACACATATGAAATCATGTAGTTACCAAAAAAGTGATAAACAAATCAAAATATGTTTTATATTTGAGATTCTTCAAATAGCCACTCTTTGCCTTGATGACAGCCTTGCACACTCTTGGCATTCTCGCAACCAGCTTCATGAGGTATTCACCTGGAATGCATTTAAATTAACTGGTGTGCCTTCTTAAAAGTTCATTTGTGGAATTTCTTTCTTTCTTAATGCGTTTGAGCCAATAAGTTGTATTGTGACAAGGTAGGGAGGTATACAGAATTTGGTAAAAGACCAAGTCCATATTATGACAAGAACAGCTGAAATAAGCAAAGAGAAATGACAGTTCATCATTACTTTAAGACATGAAGGTCAGTCAATCCATAAAATGTCAAGAACTTTGAAAGTTTCATCCAGTGCAGTCACAAAAACCATCAGACGCTATGGTGATACTGGCTCTCATAAGGACCGCCACAGGGATGGAAGATCCAGAGTTACCTCTGCTGCAGAGTACAAGTTCATTAGAGTTACTAGCCTCAGAAATTGCAGCCCAAATAAATGCTTCACAGAGTTCAAGTAACAGACACATCTCAACATAAACTGTTCAGAGGAGACTGCGTGAATCAGGCATTCATGGTTGAATTGCTGCAAAGAAACCACTACTAAAGGACACCAATAATAAGAAGAGACATGCTTGGGTCAAGAAACATGAGCAATGGACATTTGTACTTTGGTCTGGTGTCCAAATTGGAGATTTTTGTTTCCAACCCGCCAGGTCTTTATGAGACACGGTGTGGGTGAACGGATGATCTCAGCATGTGTTTTTCCCACCATAAAGCAAGGAGGAGGAGGTGTTATGCTGTGGGGGTGCTTCGCTGGTGACACTGTCTGTGATTTATTTAGAACTCAAGGCATACTTAACCAGCATGGCTACCACAGCATTCTGCAGCGATACTCCATCCCGTTTGGTTTGGGATTAGTAGGACAACAGGAAAATGACCCAACACACCTGGCTGTGTAAGGGCTATTTTACCAAGAAGGAGAGTGATGGAGTGCTGCATCAGATGACCTGGCCTCCACAATCCCCTGACCACAATCAAATTGAGATGGTTTGGGATGAGTCGGACCACAGAGTGAAGGAAAAGCAGCAAACAAGTCCTCAGCATATGCGGAAACTCCTTCAAGACTGTTGGAAAAGCATTCCAGGTGAAGTCGGTTGAGAGAATGCCAAGAGTATTCAAATCTGCCATCAAGGCAAAAGGGTGGCTGTTTTAAGAATCTCAAATATAAAATATATTTTGATTTGTTTAACACTTTTTTGGTTACTACATGATTCCATATGTGTTATTTCATAGTTTTGATGTCTTCACTATTATTCTACAATGTAGAAAATAGTAAAAATAAAGAAAAATCCTTTAATGAGTAGGTGCTCTAAAACTTTTGACCGGTAGTGTACGCATTTAATTACTTTTGAATTACTTTTTAGTATTTTGGAATTTGTGTTACACTGGCCTGAACTATAATCAAATGTATTTTGTAACAAGATATTTCAAGACCTGTAATTTGTATTTTCAAAATACAAAATACATTTCTACACCATTTTGTATAGTGTTTTAGTTTGATACATTGGATACATTTGTTTTTAGAGTATCTTGTATTTGTATCAAGACACATTTTGATGTATATTTTCCCCATCTCCCAGTGTACCCATGCAAAATTAGGAAAGGTGCACCAACATTAAAACGTGAGTAGGCTGATGCATTATGTCAGTGACCAAACATAGTAGACGTAATTTCTGACCCAAACCCAGCAACGTTTCTGACCCAAACCCAGCCTGAGAATGCAGGTTGTATTGGACCTCTAGTCTCAGGCACCCCTTTAATTTATTTGTCAGCCGGTTAAACATTGCTATCTGCCTGATTGTGGCCGTTGTCATTAGTGGGATTTATTTCCCTGTGTTCTTCTCTGGACTTGTCCATATGGAATTATGTAATCAGTTGCAACCCATCATTCAGGGCAGGTGGGGCAAAGCTTGTTTACCATGTTTGTTTACCATGTTATTTTGACATTAATACGTGTCACACGTATTAAAAATAAAGAAGCATACAAACATTCTCTTTTTTGTATTCTTGAGTAAGGCAGCTCCTAAATGTAGGTGTTTCATTCTAGCTCAGTGCTTTCTGTGATGGTGTGGCAGCCAGGGATTGGTAATATTCTCTAGTTGCGCCGGGATTGGCTCAGTGTTCTGTCACTCATGGGACACTATGTCACTGCAGAAATCTACAGAGAGTCCTAGAATGTTCAAGCCCCTTGAGTGCTGCCATAGATTTACATCAAAAGTGCCCATCCGAGAAGGCTCAAGGTAATTGGCCACAGATAAAATGACAGTCACGTTATATCTACCATAGCTTGATTGGACAAAATCTTAGCTAAACAAGCAGTCATCATCATGAATCAAGTCGACAATCTACTGGCAAATCCTTTTCAATAATTGTTAAATGAAGAGAAATTATAGATAAAACGCATCTGTGCTCATCGGCTATTGGATATAAATTTTACACAACAAGTTGGAAATCGCAAATTCAACAATGAATTGTTTGGAAGGAATCAGTGGCGAACTGCAAGCATTGCAAAGCAATTACTAGCGTGCTATTCATTGGAGAGGGTGTGTGGTCCAAGTCTGGGTTTAAGGGTCTCTTTCCAAGCTTAAAAGGATAAACATTCACATGCAACACCATGGGCCAGAAAATGTTGAATACATTGGTCATGCTGTCAATCCAGCATGACTTCTGCCGGGTTCAAGACAACTGAGAACTCGGAATTCCAAGTCGGGAACTCAGGCCTCTTTCTAGAGCTACAACCTGAAAATATCTGAAGTCATGATTCAACATTGTTTTTTTTTCAAGTTCCCAGTTGTCTTGAAAGCACCATAATACAGAGAATGCCAGACTTTGATGACAAAATCTGCCCGCAAGAAGGACCGCCACGCCACCTTCCTGTTCAAGTGAGCACAGCATAACAAGAGCAAAAATATATTGTATGGGGATGCATAAATTATGTAATATGCCAGGGAGATACAGTATGTATACTGTAGCAAAGAAAGTAATACTAAGTGTATGTTGTGTAGTAAGCTGTTACTAGCCCATGTGCCTCACCCTAATCATTTGGTCCCTTTCCCCTCATATCTTAGCCCACTGTTCTGAGTTGGTGGCACACATGTAGCCTATAGCCTGTTTTAGAGAAATGTCATATGAGCTTTCATCGTCTGCTTATATGCAACCATTATTTATCCTACAGTTCTGAGTTGGTGTACAGGGAGAATATTGTAAGAACGGCCCATGTTCTGAATTATGTCGCTGTACATTTCAAAAGTGCTGAATAAATAGTTATATTAACTACGTCGATCTTAGATCGCTCATTGATGTCTTAATCTAAATTACGGATTGGCTCTTATCTGCTCATCGTTCCCTTATACAATAGTTTGTACATCTAAATTGTCAGTAGAAACCACATTTGTTAAAGCAAGTCAGCCATATCATCTATGTTTTTTTTTAAGTTAGTAAATGAGTCTGAATTAACTGTTTCGCTGCCAGACAAGGCTCCGATGACAGCCAGGTGTAGTTTTTTTAAAACCTTTATTTAAACAGGGAGTCACATTGAGATTAAAAATCTGTTTTACAAGAGAGCCCTGTACACATTACAATAAAAACAGAATATTAAAACAACATACACATATGTGCATAAAACTATTTAATTCAGCACAATAAACAAAAGTAAACATATTTAATAAAAGCAATCACATTCAACTACATAGAGGTCCGCAATCAATTATTTAAACTGCCTGAGTGGCACCAGAACATCTAGCTGTAGCGATTTCTGCATATTGTTCCACAAATTAGGGGCAAAAACACTAAACACAGATTTTCCCAAATCTGTGGAGACTGGAGGGATCCCTAGTGTTATCCATTCCTGTGAATGGGTTTTTATGAATCTTAATTAATTATGTTACATATAGAGGGAGATTCTGAAAGATTGCTTTGTAAATAAATGAAAGAGAACACTGCTCTCTTCTTACAGACTGAGGTCCATCCCATATTTTTATACAGACCACAATGATGAATTTTAAAATTGTCCCCTGTGATAAAACGTATTGCGGAATAGTAGACTGTGTCCAAGGGTTTTAAAACAGAGGTTGCCGCATACATGTAAACAGTATCTCCCAAATCCAATACAAATCGTTGTTTGAACAATCTTTCTCCTATTTTTAATACTAAGGCATCATTTATTTCTATATAAAAAAAAATATCTTGGATCTTACCTTTTTAGTTAGATTTTCTATTAGTGTTACAAAGGACAACTTGTCATCAATCCAGACACCCAGATACTTATGTTGAGAAACAAGCTCAATTTGGGCTCCATTTATAGCGCAAATATGCAGGTCCTCAGGGTCAATATTTTGTGACCTAGAGAACAGCATGAGCTTGGTTTCACTTGTATTTAACACTAATTTAAGATTTGTAAGTGATTTCTGAATTGAATCAAAGTCATGCTGAAGTTCACGAATGGCCTGCTGCACTGAGGTTGCACAGGAATACAAAACTGTGTCATCTGCATAGAGATGAATGTTACAAGTATTAACAGTGTTTCATGTCATTAATATACAAAGTGAACAATAATTCGAACACTGAGGAACACCTTTTTGAATCGCAAGAAATTCAGATTTAACCCCATCAAGATGGCCTAAGTTCCGTCGCTAAGATAATTCTGAAACCATAAACAGGCTGTATATCCCAGGCTTCTTTTTGATAACTTCTTCAGCAAAACAGAATGATCAACAGTGTCAAACGCCTTTGACAGGTCAATAAACAAGGCAGCACAGGTCTTTTTAGCATCCAAGGCATTGACAAGATCATTAACAACTAGTGTGGTTGCTGTGATAGTACTATGCCCAGGCCTAAACCCTGATTGGTTTATATTAAGAATACTATTTATCAGATAAAAAGGAACGAAGTTTTACATTAACCAAGGATTCAAGAATCTTAGCTAAACAAGGTAGTCTTGAAATGGGGAGATAGTTGCCAAGATCATTTGTATCCCCACCCTTATGGATTGGCAGCACATATGTGGATTTCCATGCTTTTGGAATACTTCCTGATAACAATGTTAAATTAAAAATGTGGGCTACTGAGCCAACAATAAAGAGAGTTGCACACTTAAGCAGACCAGGATCCAAATTATCAGATTATTTTTGTCTAATGTTAACAAAGCATCCAGGACTTCTTTATCGGTAAATTTTTTTAAAGAAAACTCCTGACCAGCATTTTCAGTATCATTCAACAGGTTTTCACCATCTACATCCAAACGACTTTTTTCAAATACATTCAAATATAAAGCCTGCAGAGATAAAATGGTGATTAAATGCATTAATGACATAAATTCTGTCAGTAATAGGGCCAGAATCTAAATCAATTTATTGGGGGAGAGAAGAGGAGACACAAGCCACAGTTTTTTAAATGGAGCATGTTTATCTACAATACAATTGAAAACATTTGAGAAGTGGTTCAGAGTCAACTCTGGGTCAGGTATAGATGCAATATAGTCAAAGTCACACCAAAATAAAGGTCACAAAAAAGGCATGTTCATTGAAATGTTTAAAATTCCTCTTGTTGATAAAACACGGTTTGGATCAAGGCATCGATATATCCCTGACACATACAATGTGCCAGTGGTCACTAACATCCCCAAAAAAATCCTCACTCACAGCATATTTCTCTGGAGTATCTGTAAATATGAGGTCAATCAAAGTAGATTTCGTGGGGTCCTTTAAGTTTGGACGAGTGGTCTTTGAAATCTGCTGGGTCAAATTTAGATTTTTGTACTAATCATTTAAACAGTAGGCATCCTAGGTTCCCCATGCAAGATAAAACATTTCTGGTGATCCACACCTCTGGAGTAGTAAAAATGGCAATTAAAGTTCGTTTAGTACACACTTCTTGGCGGAGGGTGGACGATAGATTCCTATAACTGTTATTTTGAGTATAAACCCAACTGAAGACTTAAAGCCAACAATTCAAATTGTTTAGGAATGGAGGTAGCCTTTAACAGAGATACATAAATAATATGCTTTGTGTAAATAGCAACACCACCCCTTTTGCCTTTCCTATCAGCCCCAAACACATTGTAACCATCCATAGCAACCTCAGAGTCCAGGGTTTTATAAGTTAACCAGGTCTCAGATACAATAAAAATATCAGGGTCTGCCTGAGAGGCCCAGATCTTGACATGGTCCATTTTAGGTAATAAACTACAAATATTAAGAAGTAAAATTGTCAAACCTTTTCTGCATTTAAATTCATATGGAGTTTCAATACAAGTCAGATTACTTTGAGATTTCAGAACATCAGGAGACTCAAAGATTGGACTATACCTACTAGGAAAATAAAATAAAGTAGGAATAGAAATTACATTTCTCCGGTTGGCACCATTTGGCATGTCACCACTTTCAGATACAACATGTGGAACTCTCACAGTGACCAAAGAGGAGATGGTAAAAACTGACGTACATGCAATGCTAATATTGCGCTCACATCCATTTAGTTGACCAAGAACCTTTCCAATGTTTGATGACAACAGCCGGGAGCCATTTTCACCCAGGTGAATTCCACAAAGTAGCCAGGCCCATTCCAGAAGTAGTCAAAATTGTCGACGAAGGACATGACCAAGTTGTGTTAAGGATTCACTCCATGGTGCTGAAAAGAAAGCTCTGCTGTTGGGACAGCTTTATGTAGGCACTAACATGTGCAAACTTCAAAAGAGTCGTCATGTCAATCATTTGAGAATTCCTGTGGGTTGAATTCCCTAATATACCGTCTACTTGATTAGTTTGATCTTTACGTTGATGTGAACTAAAGTAACCTGGTTTGGTTTAGCTAATCAGAAGCCCTTTTACATTTTTGGGCCAATTGTGTGAACTTTGGGTTCGCTGTTGACGGTGACTCAGACTCATGACAGCTCGAGATGTGAGGAGAGAAAAGAGATGAACACCATTGTTGAGCTGGAACTTTTACATCTGTTAAAAATACAAATTGCATTTAGAAAAAGACTGTTGCATAATTTTACCCACTTGTTTCAAGTGTAGAGAAAGTAAAGTGTAATATATATCTGTCGAACTTACCTGTACTGCTGTGGAGAATATAACCAGCGATCATCACTTCAACAAGAAATCGCCTGGCTTTTCTCGGATCGAGAGCTCGAGAGGACAGCTTTGTTCCAAGACAACCTGATGACTTCTATTGTGACACTGGGCATCTTTACTGTTGCATGCAGGGCATTTTCCACCATGGATTACAAATAGGCATCAGCCTTGGATTTATTGTTTCAGGGGGTTTTCTACGGTACCGTGGGTAACATTCGGTTTCCATTAATTTGCTGAATCATTTAATCCCACATGAATTAAGCTTCAACGTGCGCCAAAGTTAGACTGAGTTTAAAGAGCGCACTCTAGTACCCGGTGGGAGGTTCTGTTTTTACTTTCTACATTGTGAATAATTGAATTTGTGTAACTGATAATTTTTTATTCATAATATATTCAAGTCACATTGTATTCAGTGTGTGGTTGGATTTTCTTTGAGTCAGTCATTCATAAGCCTTAATATATATATTATTAATACCCCTAGCCTTTTGTTTTTCAACTAACAAGTCAATATCATACAAGTTAATTTACTGAGATGTTCTTTTCACAGATAATCCCATGCTGATTCATCTGAGCCTTGTGGTGAGAGGGGTTACATATATCTTTGACATCTTTAATTGAGCTGCAGTAGCTCTTACAGTACCACTGCAGAGACATGATGCTTATCATTAAAAACTCACATCAGATACTAATCTCCAGTTGAGTATCAAAAAGGTATCTGTCACAAAGTTGCTGCTTGGACCAGAGGAACGAGTAGACAATTATGGAAAAACCAACTGGCTGGAAACACTCACAGGACCACTCTCCTCCTTCTCTGTGTCTACAACTACAAATAATCTCCAGAATTGGCCTTTTCTCATGCCAAGTACATTTGCTTT
The DNA here is from genome assembly GCF_029448725.1 of Salvelinus fontinalis. Taxonomy (NCBI): domain Eukaryota; kingdom Metazoa; phylum Chordata; class Actinopteri; order Salmoniformes; family Salmonidae; genus Salvelinus; species Salvelinus fontinalis. The sequence continues at coordinate 71,665,159 of NC_074665.1, forward strand.
AGATGCACAAGACATACTGTAGAGTAGTATGATGTTGAGCTTATTCATGACTTTGAGAGGTACGGCCGGGACAAGTGAAGCAACGGTTTGGTCATTTGGTCAGTTCAGTCATGCAACTTGGTGAGCGTAGAGAGGAATGTACAGTAGCCCCAGTTAGAGCTGTATGACTTCACTATGATACCGTATTAGTGTTGTAGTGGTAGGAACTGCCAGAAAAAGACAGTAACAGCAAACTCTGGATCATTCATAAAGACACTGAAGCATAGCCCTGCACCCAACCCTGCTGTTGTTCAGGAATTACATAATAGTAATTAAGAATGTCCGCTTGGTCTAAGTACCTCTGGTTAACTGGGTTACTCAGCACTGGGATGGAGTGAGATGAGATCCTCTGAGCTCTCATCTCAAGACATTCACTCTTAATTTTAATAAGACCCATAATGACCCATAGCAAGGACAGAGGTCACCAGAGGCAGGGCGAGACTGGATGCAGGCCAGGCCAAAGTAGGGGAGAGGAAGGGAAGGCAGGCTCCAAGCCAGGCTGGTATTGGCTGAACACAGACAACTGGTGGACAGGTCAGAAATACAGTGGTTAAAAAGTAAAAGGAGAAGAAAATATACCCCGCTGTCTTGAAGTCAGTCTTGGACACCCTGAACTGCAGTGCTGAGTCAATGAACTGAGAAGAGGATGAGGACATGTGGAGAAGCCATGGCTGTGCGAGTGAGATGTGTGTCGAGGGAAACGCAATAAAGAGACTGTGCTGAAAGGCTATGAGATTTATGGGCCTTGGATCTATCTGCTACACAGGGATGTTTAGCTGGGAGGAGCTGAAAGGGGGGGAGCGAAGAAGGGACAGAGAGAGAGAGAGAGAGAGAGAGAGAAAGAGAAAGAGAGAGAGAGAGAGAGAGAGAGAGAGAGAGAGAGAGAGAGAGAGAGAGAGAGAGAGAGAGAGAGAGAGAGAGAGAGAGAGAGAGAGAGAGAGAGAGAGAGAGAAAGTATTGTTGAGCGAGAGTGAGAGTAAGCGAGGGAGAAAGGTAGAGGCATAGATCGTGTGGAAACAAGCCAATACAGCGACTGGTCCCTTTAGACATAATGACTGTAACATTGTAACGCTGTAATACTTTATAGTCACAGCCTGCCAGAGTGTGGTGGTCTGGCCAGAATCAGAAAGACCTGGGACGAGCCATGAAGAACACAAAAAAAAAATGCTGGGTTATTTGGTAACCTTGCACTGGGTAAATATTGGACAGGACACACGCTAGGTTATTTTGACACAGCCAGTTGGATGCGTGAATAACCCAAGTTGGGTTTTTGGGATTACCTAAACATGGATTAATTTAACCATCATTTGGGTATTTTCTTCTCAAAGCTGGGTTGACCTAGCAGCTGGGTCTTTTCGAACACAATCCTTAGGTTATTTTCAGGAGGTGTGGCTTATTATGGGTGTGGCTTTCAGACAGCACTTATTGGTCACCTGTGAGAGTAAATGTAATTCCTGTTCATGTTAAGTTTACACTACAAATTGAAATTTTCCTTAATCATTTTAACATGCTCTTCTATAATATTAAGATGATTTATTACATATTATAATAAGGTATACCACCTTATTGTAGCCCAACAATGGGATTTACCTAGGCTTTTAAGGAACCCAAACACTCAGACAAGCTACAAAAATGTCAATCTTTGACAGTAACATGTGATAACTATTCAACATAATAGATGAACAGGAATGACATTTACTCTTATGAGTGGCTAAAAATAACTATCTGAATGCCACGCCCCTACTAAACTATGCCTCCAGTCTTCTGATCTGACCCGCTGGGTCATATGTCTATAACTCAGCACCAATAACCCAGCAACAGGATCAATAAGCCAGCAGTTTTTAAAGAAAATAACCCAACTAAGTGACCCAACGCCTGCAACCCAGAAATTGGGTCAACCAAACGACCCAGCATTTTTTAGAGGGAAGAACTACTCGACAGTGTCACATGGGTAGAGGGAAGACAGCGGCTGTCATAAGGAAAATTTAATGTACTCGGTCAGGGCAACACAGACCACCACACCAAACCAAGAATTCTGGCTGCCTCTTTTCCTGTCACTTTCTTTCCTTCGCCTGCCTCTGATTGAAAATGTTTCGTTCTCTCTTTACCACCCTCTTCAGGCACAATGAATCATCTATGTTCGAGCTCTCCAACTCTGTTCCTGGAGAACTACCAACCTGTAGGTTTTTGCTTCAACTCTGACGCAAACTCTAGCAGGCTTGTTACTGCAGGCTCGCACATGGTTAGTTGAAAGCCAAACTCTTCATTGAGACAATGCCGCAACATCAATCCATGGGTGAGTCAATGCCACATTTTAATTTGTGCTGAAATCAAAATGAAAGAAAAGTTATCTTGCAAATTCAGCAGGCTACAGTTTGAAATAGACTTTTACAGTGTTGTCTTTATTTGATTACTTACCGTTAACACAGTCTTTGGTGTGCTTATCAATGTTCAAGTACAAGCACCTTTTTTCCACTCCTAATGATAAAATAATGTATTAGGTTACACAAGCATTTTACTTTGCGTGAAGTTTAAAATACATTGTCATTACTTAATGTGATATATTTAAAAAGTCTATAGGTATTATTATTGTGTTAATTGACAAGTTGAATCAAGTGAGCTACCTCTGGAACAGCTGGGGGTCCCTGAGGAGAGAATTGAGAAACACCGACTGATTTAATCAACAGTTCGTAATTGACACAAGGCCATCCACAAATCTTTCACAAAACAGTCCAGGCCATATTCATCAATAAGAAGGCAAAACACAGCACATTAGATAAACTGGAATGACACTCTTACTCACGGTTACACAAAAAGCGTGGTGCACAAACCCCAGCCCAAAATATTCTAATGAGCCACCTCCTCTACACTTGAATTATCACTAAATGAGCAAATAACCCTTTTGTGAACTGTAAAAAACCATTGAAGAGCTTACAGTTCTTTGAGTCATAATGGTTGTACATAGAACCCTCACTCTTCCCAAAGAACCTTTGAGGAACCCTAATTTTGTCGTTTTTACATGTAGCCTGTGTATTAGAGGTCCTGGTTGCCAACCACCTCCAGTTCTTCCGGGGCAGTGTAGTGTAACATAGGCCTCTGTAGGTTAAAGAGTGTTAAGGAGCCACACACATGGTTTTCCTAAACTGTAAATTTTATGGATAATTTCTGATGTGGTTACAGATTTATACCCCCCAACTAAGCACTGCAGCTGCATGTAATTACTAGCTTTCTCACCCTACTGCCTTTCTCTCTGTCTCTCACTTTCCTTTTATTTCCTCTCTTTCTCTCTCTCTCTCACACACACTCTTTTTTGTATTTTTCTTCCTCTCCCTCCTTCTCTCACTCTCCACCTTGGCTTCTGATACCCTGAAGCAGCCATATTATATGCCAGTTGCAGAGACAGACAGAAATAGAGAGAGAGAGACAGACAGAAATACAGAGAGATAAATAGAGAGAGTAGAAATACAGAGAGAAAGAGAGAAAGAGACGTCTGACCTGTGATCCTTGGTGAGTTCCATGACCCAGACTGTGGCCACGCGGTCACCTCTGTCCCATCAATCAAACCTGGATGGATGACACTGTAAATCACTGATGACACTGTAAAACACACACACACACACACACACACACACACACACACACACACACACACACACACACACACACACACACACACACACACACACACACACACACACACACACACACACACACACACACACACACGCACCCATACAGGCACACACGCACACACATAGTTGGGGCTGGACACACACACACACACACACACACACACACACACACACACACACACACACACACGCACGCACCCATACAGGCACACACGCACACACACAGTTGGGGCTGGGCTGGGCATGCTCTCTCTGGGGTGAAGTCCCAGTGTGCGCTCATGCCTGTAACTTAACTCCAGCCAAACCAACTCATTAGGACAAAACGTGTGTGTGTGTTTGTGTGGTTTATGCGGTGAGATTTCATGATTTCATGTTTTTCTGGACGTGTTGTCATCACGAGTGCAATATATTCTAACAATATCTCTCGGATTCCAACTACCTGTAATATTTTCCATGATATTTTCCCACAATTGCACCCATTACTCCCACACATTATATCATTTAATTACCCTGTCTTAGCTTGCACAATATTTATTAAAATCACACAATACACTCCTAAATCAGTGCCCCTATTTAATGTGCTGCTGATTATAAAGCCTGTATAAAAATGATCACATACCTCATCAGCAAACACCTCACTTCAGACTTTGATAAGAGATGTTGGCCTCCGGTGAGTTGTTTTGTAAAATCGTAGGCTATCTAAAAAAACATTTCTAAACATTTGCTTTGTTGTCCAGTGACTTCAGTCCACTGTTTGAATCATTAAAACGTGTTGATATAATAAAACTAAACATTGAGTGACAAAGTGTTTATTATCATGTTCTGCTGGTCCACATGGTCCAGCAGTATCGTCACAATCTTTGTCCGGGAAGTTCAGAGTTATAAGTCATATTGTAGTCCATGATAAATGGCACTCATGGAAATTATATTAAGTTGCATATAAATAGCTATTTCATGTCATGGAAAAAGGGTATCTCTTGCAGTGTGACCAGTGTTGATTCACCATGAGCTGGTGACTGGTTTTGAAGATCTGGGATGCTGCTAGTTAGACAAAGATTTGGATTAGTTTAGCTACAACATATTGGTCGTTTTAGGTATAGTTGAGATCATCTCCCTGGTTAGATTGGCTACTACTTGGGTGATAGGATCAGTCAGCACACCTACCAAACTCTGTACCCCCAGGAGCTCCAAAAAGCCCTTTAGCTATAACCTTAGCTTTTTATAAACAAATCCTCATGATATTTTTCTTTCTTCATGGTAAGTTTAGCAAGAAGTCAGACCAGAACAGTCAAGGCCGAGCTTTGAGGGTGTTCCAGTGCTTGTCTTATTAATCCGTCTGAAGCCATAAAAGAAGCAGAAAAATAAACATTTCAGCTCTGTAACAAGGAAGTTCACTTCACCTTCTTGTCCTTTTTCTAAATGAAGAATTTACGGCTGTGGCTTTGAACTCACCACCAAAACAGTAAATCTAACCCATTAGAACAAAGCAGTAGAAAGCCATGGTGGGTTAGGAATAAAGCATTCTGACTCATTAGAGAGAATGAAAGAGCTTATTTGGTTGTGTTTCTTGTTAGGCCGCAGACACATGATTTGGTGGTGGAATATTAGGCACGCTGGGGGTATTGTAACTGAATCCTTGCCTTCCGTTCAGGCTTTGATAGGGGTTGTTGCAATGATTACAGATACTTCATTGTGTAAATCAATTCAGCTGTCTCACTAAAACACACACATGCACGCACACGCACGCACACACGCACACAGGACTGGAGTCAATTATTGGGCACAATGGGTTTTGGTTTTGATTGTTGAACAAGCAAATGAGACATGACATAGAAAAACATATCCATTTTTATATGAACCTGAAACTGCTTTAAGTGTGAGTCCGTCTGCCCACTGGACGTGATGCATTCCATGGGAAATCAATACTACATTTTTATGAAAGCCTCTCTCTCACACTCGCACTCAGTCTGTCTCGCTTTCCCTCTCATTCTCTCTCGCTCTCTCTCTCGCTCATCACTCTCTCTCTCTCTCTCTCTCCCTATTCATTGTTATGTATTTCTTGGCTTGGTAAGAGCCTAACACAATACCAGATGCATTTCATAAGGCCTTATTTTGAGGGCCTAGTTTTACCCTAATACAGAAGGCCTGAAACTCATACACATCACTAATGAACCAATAGCACGTTCATCATTATCCTATTATCCTATTTCCCAGCATGCTCTCTTGCATGTTGATTTTTAGAATTGTTTGTTTCAATATTTATGTTTGTGCATGTACATGTATTGATTAATTAATGAATTAATCTTACGCTACTCAAATATAAATTACAAGCATTTTCTAAACTAATCCATGTTACTTGGATTTATTGCACCCATTCCTGAACTGGTTGTTCCAGTTTAAATAATTTACATAGTCTCATACCTTAGATGTCCCAACTATGGTCGAATATTTTCCTCTGTATTTTACAAATATTCCATCCTGAGATTAAATCACTTTTCTCCTGGGTAACCTGGTATTTCCCACCAAAAGTGCCATTCAAAAGCATTATAAAGCGTACAAATGTCAGGATTTGATTAGAGCTTTGATCAGCATGAAAATTCAAACCTGATGCTACCGGAGCCTGATGAGCCATATATTAAATACATTTTATGAGCCCTACATTAACGACATTTAATAAGCCCAAGCCCAAAAAATCCCAAATGATTGTGCCATTATCAAAATACATATTGTACATGATATAGTCTACTGTACATAATGCACGACACAAAAACATAAAAGCCCATAGATGTAGCTAGCTACACTATCGTTCTAAAGTTTGGGGTCACTTAGAAATGTCCTTGTTTTTGAAAGAAAATAACCTTTTTTTTGTCCATCAAAATAACATCAAATTGATCAGAAATACAGTGTAGACATTGTTAATGTTGTAAATGACTATTGTAGCTGGAAACGGCTGATTTTTAATGGAATATTTACATAGGCGTACAGAGGCCCATTTTCAGCAACCATCACTCCTGTGTTCCAATGGCACGTTGTGTTAGCTAATCCAAGTTTATAATTTTAAAAGGCTAATTGATCATTAGAAAACCCTTTTGCAATTATATTAGCACAGAGGAAAACTGTTGTTCTGATTTAAGAAGCAATAAAACTGGCATGCTTTAGACTAGATGAGTATCTGGAGCATCAGCATTTGTGGGTTCGATTACAGGCTCAAAATGGCCAGAAATAAAGGACTTTCTTCTGAAACTCAACAATCTATTCTTGCTCTGAGAAATGAAGGCTATTCAACAATTTAAAAAACAAGGTGACACTCGAAAGCCAGATGGAGATGGATAAATTTGACGTGCATTCTGTTTTTATATTACTGTAGCATAGTCTATGCTGCAGAAAATGTAGGCCTACCTGTCACAAGAAAAAGTTACTATGATGAGATGATTGATCTACATGCATTGTGACCTCCACTCCATACTGAGATGGGCTGTCTGACCTTGAGCGTTGATTCATCATGCAGAGGTAGTAGAGAAGCCAGCTTTAGAGATTGCATATAATTTAGGTTCCATTTCACACCATGATGTTCATATAAATAATTTATCATAATTTACCGGTTTCTCACAGTTATTCTGAGAAAAGGGAGTGGATTTGTGCGGTAAATCCCAGTAAATCTCGGTAACCAGATTCCCGCCATTCAACCCTAGTCCCAACCCTGGAAGTCATTCCAAATAAAGGTTACAGGTGATTACAAAAATCCAAAAGTTGGATATCCCTACTCTGGCTGGAATTTGATAGAAAATACAAATCACCTTGCAAGCTAGCGTAATGGGACTTGCAGCCAGATGTGGCCTGTAAACTGAGTTTCAGGCCATTGCATTACACTCTCAGATTGGATTTGTTCTTAAAGGGGTACAAACACTTGTCACTGTAGTGGTACCCAGTAAGGCTTTCCTTTGTACCTTTAGTGATAAGCACATACTTGTACCCCAGTTCATACTGCAGCAAACACCAGGCCTGGAAATAGGGTTGAACATTTTCCCAAAACGCCCAGCTTTTCCAAAACTCCTGGTTGGGATATCCAACAATTGTTTTTTTATTCACCTGCAACCAGAATGACTGGCAGGGTTAGGATCATTGTGAGTAGACTACCTAATCATTTTAAACTTGAACAAACATTTTATTAAAAATCGTACTAACTGATTGGATTAGTTTACGCTGTTCTGGTGTCTATATGCGTCCATAGATGCATAAATCAACAGAGTGTTGATTTAACAAGTCCAATACAGCATTTGAAAGATAAACATCTTGTCAATCCAGCCAACATGTTCGATTTTTTAAATGTTTTACAGAGAAAACACCACATATATTTATGTTAGCTCACCACCAAATAAAAAAGTGGACAGACATGTAGCAGCAGCACAAGTATGATTCAAGTAGCATGCACAAGCCAACCTAACTAACCTAGAACCAACCTAAACAACCTAGAAAAAACTACCTCAGATGACAGTCCTATAACATGTTACACAATAAATCTATGTTTGTTCATAAAATGTGCATATTTTAGCTATAAATCAGTTTTACATTACTGCTCCCATCATAGCTACATCATAGCTACAGTCTGAAATCGCACGGGAGTAGCCAGAGAAAATAAAGACACCAACGTCAACTACTAATTACACCTCATAAAACATTTCAGAAAAACATATGGTGGATAGCTAATGAAAAACAAAGATTGTGTGAATAGAGCCAATATTTCCGATTTTTGAAGTGTTTTACAGCGAAAACACAATATATCGTTATATTAGCTTACAACATTAGCTAGCATACGGCAGCATTGATTCTAGTCAAACGCTAGCATAGCACAGTTCGACAGATATATGAAAATGCATCCCAAATTGGGTCCTTATCTTTGTTGATATTCCATCAGAATGTTGTAAAGGGGTCCATTGTCCAGTACAGTCTTTAGTTGGGTTCCAGAACGAACTATTTCCCTCTTGGGTTAGCAAGCACAATGGCCGTGAGGCGCTAATCTCTCT